>NW_028301715.1:4545454-4848484 GCF_037042655.1 Diuraphis noxia | reverse complement strand
CAAAACAGAGGCATATTCCTCTCATATGACCGAGTGAATTATAAACGGAATAAACAGAAAGAACAAAGAAATCTCATGGCTCATGAGAAAACGGTCCGACATGTCTTAAATTTATTAGTAATGATGGGAAACAGATATTTCTCTTTTTCAAGTTTATTCCGTGGTTTGTGGATACACTGTTAACCTGCAATTTTTCACAAAAGTTGTGACACAAAATAACCCACACCACCACAACAGTCCACTTATACGGGTGGCACGACTGTCGGTTTTCTTACTTTTCGATTTTTTTCTTCTCTATAGCTTTCGTGTTATTTGCTGTTGAGATTTAATTTCACCAGTCCTGGTCAAATTATTTAACAATTGTCTTTTTATGTCGACAATGTCTCTCGTAGTTGATGTTCGTTGGCGTATTGTACCAGCTTTTCGTCAAACGACAATAAGTATAAATAACGGTTTTCAAATTTCCAAAAGATTATTAACCAAAGTAAGAACTGTTTATACCTACTACAATATTTCCTAATATTATGGCCGATTTTATTTTAAGTACTTGCGCCCATTATATAATAATATAATTATCTACTTACCCGTAAAATGCTATCTAAATATACGTATATTTATAAATGAGACATGTAAATTAATAAGTACCTATATGCTAGGTATTGCTATATATTTTATTCTTTATTTAACAGACTACAATTAATATTGCTTAAAATAATGTAACGATTGTAACGCATTGTACATGTACCATGTACCTAATTCGTATTTTATATTTAAATGTGTACCAAGTACTTTAGATGTTACCTAAATATGATTATTATTACAATTTTAGGTGTATTTTTGGATTGAAAAAGTGAATTCAAATATTTATCGACCTTAGACTGTACACGAAACATTTCAGTTGTGCTCTTTACACTTTGAAAGTTAAAAGTTTCTAAATACCTTAAAAATAGACTCAGTGAGACGTCAACATTATTTGACAAAAAACCAGCTGAATCCAAGGTGATTTTTTAGTTGCTTCCGAAAATATTGATTTTCAAACGTGTCAAATGAAAGTATAGCCGATGTCATTTTC
The DNA here is from genome assembly GCF_037042655.1 of Diuraphis noxia. Taxonomy (NCBI): domain Eukaryota; kingdom Metazoa; phylum Arthropoda; class Insecta; order Hemiptera; family Aphididae; genus Diuraphis; species Diuraphis noxia. The sequence goes on along the minus strand of NW_028301715.1, from coordinate 4,847,412 downwards.
TCAATTGATGGATGACCAGCGATCAACACCTGGTTACGTAATTTATTATTTTAGAAAAATAAAAATTTACATTTTATTGCCTTTGTTTTCCACATATTTATTCTGTGTGTCTGTACCTGTAATAATTGCCGACTAACCGTCGACCGTGGCACACGACGTGATAAATTTTTTGTCATTTAATTATAAGATTTATTATTATAAAAATATTATATAACTTATATAGATACCAACATATAACTATAAAATATAATTATATGTATAATTTAGTTATAAACATTTGAATAATGGAACAGATATAGGTATAACGGTATAAGGTATAACCCATTATTTGTAATAATACTTGTGTGGAATAATATTAGCTTACGCCTTTGAGTAGGTACTTCTACTTATTTAGTATTAACTAACAAACGATTTAGAAATGGTCATGAAATAAATTATTTGATGGATTCACTTATAATAGCCAATATACAATACACATACATATTAACTACCTATATTCATTGTTGTAGCTATTCAACTTGTAGCAGATTTTTTAAGTTATTGTTTAAATAATTATTTAATTTTTTTAGTCTTAAAGTAAAAAAAATATTTAACAAAAAATGAAATACCTAAAACCGTACTGTATTTTGTATAAAGTAGGTACTTGATTCATTTTCAACGCTATTATTTTTTACCATAATGTTCTATATGCTCTCGTAGAATTTTAAAATGTCAAAAACTGCATTTTATAAAAACACTTTATAATCCCAATCCTTTTTTATCTTATCTTTATAATATAATTTATAACCTTATATAACAAAGGCAAAATATAAAACAATATCGTCAATGTGTTTTTGAGGATAATAATCATAATTTTTTTTTTTTAATTTTATTCGCCGGTCGTCGGTCCAATTTGGAAAAGGTTGAAGGATAACTGAAATTACGGATAACTATTACTCGTATAATGTGGTATATGTTGCTATATGTATACATATAACAAATATATATATATGTGTGTTTGTGTGCACTGAGGTAGGTCTAGTATTTAGATATACACTTAATGTATGTACCTATCCTATAAGTACGTATAGGTACCTACATAATAACATAACCGCGATGTGTTATCGGAGACACATGCAGGGCCGGGGCATCACGGTTTACATTTGTAAACACTAAATATAATAATATAATAATACATTTTTTTCTCTTTCTTTCTCTCTTCTGTTCGATTATTATAACGCACCCGATTAAAATCAATGACAAACTACAGCTGATCGGCGCTACGGATTGTGATTAGAATCTACATACACGTCGAGCAGCAGCTCCACACTGGTTGTAGGCCATAACCCTTCTTTTCAATTCCTCGTCAAACACACATACACTCACACACACAAACATATACACATATGCACATATACATATGTACGACTTTGTCGTCGACGTCGTTCGTCCTTTTTATCTATCTCGTGTGTTACATTCATCCGTTCTGGCCAAGACCATTCATAAGCCTGTCAACTTAGTATTGTTTGTTTGTCAATTTTTTTTTTGCCTCCTTTCCCGCTCGACACCCCACAACCACCATGCTCCTTATCCATGATGTGCTGCCGTTTTAATTATACATCGGTTGTTTAATAAATGTGTAAAGAGGTAGGTACCATGTATGAGAGTGTACCTACCTATTTCTCATGGCACTATTTATACATATCTGCATAATATACAATATCGAAACTTACTATAGCTTCTAAAACAGAATAATAATTTTCGTTTTCATATAATGGGTATGTAATATATTATCTAGATTGTATAGGTATATTTAGATTGTAAAGAACTAATTTATTTGCGACGCTAATACAGTCGTTTAAACAACCGTATATTATAACTATACAATTGTGTAGATACTACGTTTCACGGCGGGTATTTGTTGATATTTGATTATCCTTATACATTTTGTACTTATCTAATAACACCATCGACATTCAAATTTAAGCTTTATAAAATTGTATTTCACTTTATCTCGAAATTATACGCCATTACTGTGAATTAGGAAATGTGCAATATTGACTAACTGTTTTCACTATCTATAATATTATGTTTAAATTAAAATTCCAATATAAGTACATATATGCATAATATAAGCACTATTCTTATTCCACTTTCGGTGTAAGTGTAATACGATTTAAATCTGAAATTATTTATTTTTATAAATTGTTAGATTGTTCATTATATAATTGCTATATATTATATAAATTATATTTCGTTTTGATATTTAATTAATATATTATATTTAATATATAATATATTTTATAGTTTTGAACGATAAGTGAATTTTATGGTAATATGAATAATTTTTATAATATATATAGAAGAAAAAAGATTGTTTTAATACGGATTAACTATTGAGAGGGGTGACTTTAATCCTGTGATGAAACCATATTATAAAATACTTAATATTTATATTATATATAGTAATGCTATATTGCAACAACTATCATATAATTTTCAATGGATTTCAAATAAATAATTACATTCAAATGCGTTGAATAGATCTGTTTGTTTTTATAATCAATTTGGGAACGATTGTTTCATTTAATCGCATCCTTTTTAAACGGATACAATTGTTGATCCACCGTTCAACTACGCTTTCAGATAATACTATTAGTATATTATATTGATACCATAAATTATTATAGATACCTAATCAATACCAACCTAACGGCAATATTATAATCAAACACGTACAACTCACATGAATCGTGCATGCCCATCATATTAAAATATAATATGGCTATAGCGCGGTAATCCATCTAGGTATAATAATGTAATAATGTCGGTCTTAAATATGGAAAACCGAAATACAAATTGTCAAATCTGCCCATGGTGTGATCTATCACTTTTTTTAAAACTTTTTCAATAACAACAACGTTCACAACGATGACGAGTAGGTATCAACTACTAAATATAGTTTCCACTACAGTGTACCATATGTTATAGAAAATTTATATCCTCTTCATCTTCTTTGGATTTTTACAGGTTTTTCAGGCCCAAATATATGCAAACAATATGGTGCCTTCAGTCTTCTGTTTTTGTTTGCGATTTCATCTACGTTCATTACTTCTAATTTCCAATTAGAATTAGATTTAGATCGTCCTTAGTACTCTATCCACAGTTCACATTTTCTAGATTTCCCTTTGCAGGGTATTTTTGTGTTTGGATTCCATGCTGTATCATTTGTCCAATTCGTCCTTCCGATCTCCATACGTGCTGAGCACAACTTTTCCTCACGCTTTCCACGGGTCCAACAATATTGGTTCGATGTAACTTCCAAATTTTTTGTTATCTCGTAGTATTTCATATTCTTCTTCGTTGTTTCTCTTTTGTCCTAAAATTATCCTCAATATATTTTTCTAATACACTTCTACGTGCTTTTTTTAGTACGTGTTGTGTTTAATAAAATAATAAAACATGTATAAAATATGTACAGTATAGTCACTCGATAATTTAAAATTCAAGGGACCTAGTTCAAAATTTGATTTATAGAGATTTTCAATTTACCTAGTGTTCGAATAATCGAGGGAAAACAAATTAATTCAAATTAAAAAGAGAAGAAAAATTTTATGCGTGTGCATATTTCATTTATTTATTATAAATATATATATATTATTATATTTTCTTCTAATTATAGAGGTTTTCTCTGGGAACTTTGCGTTTAGTTCAATTATGAAGTTTTTCAAATATTCGAGCGATTATTGTATATACATTATACATAATACGAGTACACATAGGTATGTGATAGGGATTATTACTATTATTATTATTATTTAGAATATAATTGTAATAGGTAGGTACTAGGTACTATATCTATAGCTGATAAGCTGTATAATATAGCCATATAGGTACACGAGTACCTACATGACATTATAAAATATACACGCGCCCGCGGTGATTCGATGCGCTCGTTCTGTAACAGTGATGGTCTTATGACCCGCAGTAAAAGGGTGTTTCTATAAAATATTATTGTTTACACAAACGCGTCAGGGACGAGCCACTTGAAATAATAATAATATGTCATATACCTTTACCTATAATAGTATAAAGCAGCAATGGCGCGTGTAATCGTATAACCGTGGTACAATATGACGTCGCGGGCGGTATAACACTCACAATAGTCACAATACAATAATTTATAATAAATTCGAAACGCAACAAAACATAACAATAATAATAAGTAATAAAACATTATCGGATAGCGACAATAATATTAATGCTCGCCGTCGATAATACCTAATATAATAATAATATAAACGACGATACGCGCGTCTGCGACAGCAGCCGTATCTCCATAATATTATATAGGTATGCATATATTATATTATACAGGGTGTCAAGACGACTATGGGGGTGGGAATAGTTCAGCGAACGGTTTTCGGCAAATGATTTAGCGCGTATTGCAGACACGCATATATAGTGGATAAAAAGAAAGACAATTTTATAATAATATAATACAATAACCATGTATAGGGTAGGTACCTATTGACGTGCGTAAACATATTGCGCGAGCGCTTAACAATTTTTAAGTATGAGTGAGCGAGGGACCCTAATAATACTATATTATTATTACATTATGATATACGTGCGGCAATAATAATAATATCATCAGTCATCTTGCGGGACGGACACCCCTGGTGGCCTGTTCCAGCGGGGTGGCGTTTGAATATCCATCGACACAATCGGCTGAACTACGGTCCATCGTGTTTATATATTCTGATTTCTCGCTGTTTACATAATAAAAACCACCCTCGCACAACACACATACACACCAATATAAAAATATTATATAACACATTCGTAAAATAAAATATTAAGTGTATAGGTACCTACAGTTTTTTTTTACATATTATTCATATTATATACTGTACTATTGTTATCATTATTATGTTGTCCGGCACACAATAGTTTATAATAATAATACTATATACGAGTAGTTGTATTGGTAATATTATACGAGCTACGCGTCGAACATAATATATAAAATATAAAAATTATCGTATTTTGTCATATCATATTGTCGACCGTTAATATTACTACTATAGTGTTTATTGTTATCCACAATAACTTAAAATCGCCACCGTTGCATATATAAGTAATTTACAATAACCGCGAGTTGCGACGACGACGATGTCGTGTGGCAAAAAGCTTATCGCAATATGCACCATTATTATCGTGCAGCAAACATACAATCTGAAGTGGTATACCTACTCAGTGATAAAAATATTTTTTTTTAATACGAGTGCACTGCAGTATTCGTAATATTCCGTAATATATAATTATAGCAGTCATAATATGCTAGGTACTTACATAGTATAAATATAGAAGAATGGTGCAGAAAAACGTTTTTCAGTCCATAATTTAGTATCTATACAATTTGTATTATATGTCATAAACCCTATAGTTGGCACCAAGCCACTATAACCACTATTTTTTGTTTGATTTGATTTTCATGAAATTTGATGCTGCCTGAAATCTTGTTTTAATATATCTATTATATTACATACATTATAATGATACCATCATACAAAATAAATGGATATAAGCACAATTTAATAATTTTTGTTCACGTCAAAACAATGGTGAGATGAACATACCAACGTTAAGTGAACATTTTGGAAGTTTTGTTACTTATTTATTAATAATATATAATAGGTATATAAATTTATTATTCTATAGATTTTATTTGATAAAGTCGTATATATTAAAATTTAAAATATATGTATCAACATGACTATAATATACATGTATAATATTATAATGTTTCAATGTATGATATATTATGATATTGTTAACCATCATAGTGAATTCAAAATTGATCTTCTCTATATTATATCAAGTAATCAGTAAACATAATATACTATAATATATAAAATAAATTGAGGTTTTTAATGTGCCGTAATAATTTCAGAACACTTTAACATTATTTTATGTGCTTCATTAAAACATTTAGAACACGCTAATCTAAAATCTAATTGTACATTTATTTAAATTACTTTTTTTCAATCTTAACTACTTACCTAGTATAATTAAAAACGGAATAATTAATACTATTAATCTTATTATAATTAATCAAAACGTATACATTAAAAAATACATATATATATACGATGCGATGCGAAATTAACACCAATTCAAATTTAAAAATTGTTTAAATAATTGAATAAATATATACCTATTTAAATATAGCCTTATATATACATTTATACTTAGGGGTAGATTTTTTTTAAAATTATTATTTATAAAGTTTTCCTGACAAAGTCATCTAAATTTAGGTATAATGTACAACATTTTTAGCTATTTATAAAAACGATATTAACATAATATGCAGTAAAATAACTAGGTTAACAAATTAGTGATATACATTAATATAGATTTAAGATAGTTTTACAAGTAATGAATGATATACAATAAAATTTAGATTGAAGATAATCTAATTTAGGACGTCATGAGGACGCCTTAGGGGTAGAGAGATAGATTATAGTATTAAATAAATAAGAACAAAATATAAAAATAACAACTTATAGTTTTTAGTATAAATAAATTAAGGAACCAATTAACGTGAAGCTGGTGTACCACGAAAATTCGAAATAACTGGTTTATATAAATTATCAACAAGGTATACCGACAAACAATTTTTACATTTGAAACAACTATATGAGTCGTCAATCATAAAGTTTTTTTTTTTACTTTCAAATTTTCAAATTTTAATTTGGTCTAGCTAACACATCATATGAATATCTTGTATGAACTATTTTTTTTCATGTTGTAATATATTCTTAATATTACACACTAAACTTTTCTTAATATAAAATATAAAATCTAATAAAAATAATATGATATTTTGGCATTCGAATAAATCATACTTTTCTGCTGCTGGTCTATAAGTACGCATTTTATGTTTAATTATGATTGATGTTAATATTATGTAGACCATAATAATTATAAATTATAATATAAAATAATAAACTGTACGTGATACGTCTATATTATATACTTACCAATAAACACACATGCGTATACCACATCGATGACAATTTAAGTTTTTACACATTCCTTAAATTTCAAGCGATAACTTACTTGCATATTTATGTTGCCGCCATTTGCAGTGTACACAATTTACATAGTATTATTATAATAGTAATATAAAACATTTTTTAATGTATATATACATATATATATTACATATATGTATATGCAATATGCATTATGCATATATATAATCTTAACATTTATTGTAAAATACCAGTAGGTAGGACGTCAACTGCAATATTATAATGTGTATATTATGTAGGTATCTTTGGTACATGGTTGGTTCTCACTCTTAGCGTCATAAATAATCCGTTCGGGAATCCGTAAGCCACACGCGGCACCATTCTTATCTGTTTTACGAGTAAAATCATTTGATATTTTCTGAAATCTTCGACGCCAAACCGAATACAATAGCATTTCCTCGCACTTCCGCTGCTTTATATATTATTATTTCTAACTATACAGTCTCCTAGCTGAATAAAAATGGATAAAGCTTTCAGAGTATATATCACGCACGATCAGATGATGTTATATATTATATTGTATACAATAATTGATATCATCTGGTGTATGTTATTGTTATTATTGATCGTGTGAAACTATGAAGCTTTATTTCGAAAGAGGGGTGAACAATTTAATTCAAACTGTAAATTTTTATACTGCACATATTAGGATTTGATGCCAAAAATTTATATTATTATTACTTAATAATATGAATAAATGATAGGGAAAAGGCCCATAGACGTTATATTATGAGCTACCATAAACATGATGTTGTTGTACCATAAGTCCATAAACACTAATTATTTAAAAATTGTTTGTTTTGAAAAATAATTCCTATATGCATTGTTGGTTATTTTATTTTAAATTAAAAAAGTGTAGTGTTATATTTTATCGTTAGCTAAATTAAAACTATACAAAAATAAACGTCTGTTACTTCGATAACAATTGAAAAACAAATACAATAAATATCACATAAATAATTAATTTTCGTTATAATTTAGGTAACATAATTTTTATTACATATTATTTATGAAAATATATTATAAATTCGCTGTGCATAACATATTTTAATAATGTACTATACGCACGGAAGGTACAATCGATCAGATGATGTCTTGGTGGCGATCGAGTTACAAAAAATATTATTAAAATTCATCTCTTCGACGGTGTTTTTTTCCCGCGTGAAGGACCCACGACCTATTTAATATCGCTTGAATTCAAACGGTGGTGATAAATATTATGTGATTATGCGGAGATGAATCGTTAACGGAGTAAAACAAAAACGGAAAACGAAATAAAAATTAGATAATCTATTGCCGCAGCGTTCAGGCGACGGAGGCCGTATATACGTTTTTTTTAAATGTGATTTTGAGGTTAAAACAAATGGTTGGAAGGTGGGGAGGGGGAACAAATGACAAAAATGGTAAGAATTTTGACTATTTCAGAACGAGGCCCGCTTTTCTTGTTGGCGGTGGGTGGTGGGACGGTCGCGGTATAGAGGGTATATCTATCTACCTATATAGGTATAACGTTATATGATAAACGCGCGGGCTTGCGGTGTTTACACACACGCACATTATAATAATACAAAAAATAAGAATAAAAATAAATTACAGGTGTAAAGCTAAAGACATAAATTCGTGTCGGCGTCGTCGCTCGCTTATAATGAAAATAAATAATATTTTTATTTTTCTCTCATTCTGTCAGTTTTACATGACTAGTATATAGTATTATACATACACATATTATATATTATATTATATGGGACGACCGCGTCGTGTCGTCGTCGGCGCATGTTGCACGGGCTTTCGACGGTTGCCGCCGACTGTTAAAATTTCTTTGGTCGGAAAGAGCATATTATGAAAATTGAGCCGTATAACGCGTATACCATGCAGCTACCTCTACGAGTAGTCGGACGGGAACGAGCATAGAGAAATCCTTCGCGTATGCCGGACACGTACAACGAATAATAATAACGTGACCAAAGGTACCTACAAAAAAAATAAAAACGCGTCCTCGTTTCGGAGTCGGCGGTCATTGTCAAACGGCGGTTTGACGGCGGCGTAAGCAGTGTTTTCGCATTTAAATTTATCATTATTATTATTTTAACGTTGCTCTACGATATAGTATAGTATAATAAATAAAAATATTATAATAATATCGTGTAGGTACTTAAAACGCTGCGCCTGATCTTCTGCAACCTGTAGTGCAGTGTGGACAGACGCCAGTACGCCACATACATGCGAATAAATAATAATATACCTAATAGTTAATCGGCAGCGGCAAACGATATAAATGTGATAGACACGCCACGCACATATTATTATTATTATTATTATTATTATTATGATCATCATTATTAGTTTAATCTGCAAGTGCCGGTTGAATAGTAGTTGCTCGTTGTTGGCGCCTTGGTGGTGTGGAGGGACCGGGACGGAGGCGTGTTCGAAGCATTTGTTTCCCGTCAACTTATCGATATTCGCACGAGCGACATAATACGAGTACAATGCGCATGAATTAATATAATATAATAATACACACATGAGTAATATATTATAATATCGCAGTATATAATATACATATAAACATGTACGAAAGTGGAGAGATACGGATGTCCGGATAAAAAAAAAAAACGAGAAAAAATTGCGGGGGCGTAGCGTGTTGTGTTTTCGGTGTATATATTATATATACATATCACATTGATAATATTGATAACATAATATGTAATAATATGCTTGTAGATTTCCGGATGCGCGACGGCTGCGTGATGAATTACATATTATATTATATCGTATATATATATATATACATATAACACATCCCTATTCCTTGTCTATTATTTTTTACGCGTTATCGATGTTGTTTTTATCTGGACCATAGTAGTATCAATATATATATATATATACATAGGAAACCAGCTATATAGTGCTCCGTAATCGCGTTTTATATTTTGGGTAAAAAAATAATAATTATCGCATTATTTTGACGTGACATGGCGCACACGTGTGATCTGTGACTATATATCTATATACTATATATCTGGTGAATATCGCACAGTGCAATATTAATATTATTGTCAAACTTAATCATAATATAATATGTTTCAACATTATATTTTCGTGCTGTGTTTACTAATCTATTCCTTTTTAAATAATGTCGTTATTATTGATGCACATGTGTGTGGGTGCAGTGTATATGTTTATGGTTTGTGGATTTTTGATACCGATTCACTCATTATGTTCAATCAAAGATAAAAATTTAACGCCCTCGATATTCTTTAAAATACACGTGGAAACATGCTTAAATTATATGGTCAATTATTAAGCACTTTTGAACTTTAACGCACTGTAATAAATAAAAACCAAACAGGTGTAATTTCACCTGCAAGAAGCTTTTTTCATTTTGAGATAGGGTGGTTTAGTATGGTATATACAAATGTTTCACATATAATAATATAATATTTTATAAACTAACATCATAAAGTTCTTTTGAAATACGATATTTACATATAACTTTGGTGATTAACTAAAAACCACTTTTAATTATATTTTCTAAGATTGGTCATTGGTGGTATAACTTTTCCATTCGTGTATAAAACAATTAAAAAAAAAATTAAAATATGCCAAATGGCGATCATTGTTTGATGAAATATTTATATAATATAATGGTATATGCACTTTTATAACATATATCTTTTTTTATTCGTGTTTTATACCTATCTGTTGAATTATAAGATATAAAAATTACACATTTATATTATTATATGTTTTTTATGCGGGACACGATTAAGAATATTATCTATATACTTAACAAATTTGGTTTATAACCCCATTACGATTAGATTATACACTTACTTAGGGGAAGACCGGACCTTCTCGCGGTAGGGGGTCGTCTGGGAACGTGCCGGAGGAGTGTCGTCCTCTTTAGCAATAATTATATATATAACGAGAAATATTATTGATCGGAGTTAAACCTTTTACGTGTTCATCATTTATACATTTACTAAGTATATTATTTTAAAATCGTATATAATAATATAAAGTTACTAAGTGCCATAATAGATAAATAATTGGCCGAAGCTATTTGTATATTCTTAAAATGTGAATTAACTGTTATTTTATATAGATGGGTTAACATATTTTCTTAGTCCGATAAATGTAACTTTATGTCAGATTTGCTCAAACAGATAAGAGATTTAAAATAAAGATCTCTGTTTTCTGTACAAACATTTTTATCTTATTTAAGATTAATATTATTGATTTGATAGATTAAATAGTTGAGTTTTGAGCAGCACAAAAAAAGTATTAATTTTATAGTTCATAACAATTTTATAGACTACTAATCTTTGTGGGCTACTAAGTCATGTTAGTTAGTTCACTAATGCCATTGAATGTTAAAAAAATGTTTGCGTACTCAGATACGTATATCAGTATTATATGTATATATTCACAATACGACAATACTCGTAGTTAATACATTCTTCGGCTTTCTATATTTCTATATTACAACACCACTGATTGTATGATTGTATAAAAAAAATGTTGCAGTTAGGATTATATTAAAATTGAGTAGGATCCACAATGTATTAATTATTATTAATCCATTATTTTAAACGATGTAAACAAAAATCAAAAACAAATAATTATAAATAATCAATAAAAAGTTATATTATAGTTCTACTAAGGTGCACCTAATATATTTCAGTTATAAACTATATATACATATCATATGTATATAGTTTATACAATATTAACGTATTTCAAAAAAAAACTATTTAAGTATAAGGTTAAACTATTTTTTATCGTTCAATTGTTGATATATAAATTCTATTATAAAATATAAAATAGTACAAATCCTATTTTTTCTTTTACGTAGGTAATAATTCATCTTTGTGTGAGGGAAAATACTTTTGTTATGCGAGTTCTCCTCAGCTGTTGTTTAATTAATTTAAAGGGATGTACTAAAACATTTAACAAAGGCGTTTCGTGCTGCGCGTATAATGTCGTAATTCTGGTAGTTGGTATAAACGTTTTGACGAAAATATCGACCGACATTTATTTTTTTTTGAAAACAAAATTATCAGTAATAATCTTTACAGCGAATGCATTTTGAAGCTCTGACAATGTAAAAAATAAATAATAATAATAAATCAACAACAACAACAACAACTACTACTACTACTATACGCTATACCCCAGTACAAAAAGATTCCGGAGAGCGCGCGAATGGCCACTCGAGCTTCATAATGCTAAAACATGTCGTCGCAATGCCAAAAAAAAATCATGGTACATAGTCTTTTTTATTTTTTATTATTCGGATGAAAAAATTATAATAGACGTCGTCCACTCGAATGGGGGGTTTTCATTAGGGGACAAAACATGTGTTCGTTGCATGCTCTCGTGGGTTTCGGTCGTCAGTTGTAGGTGACATTTGCACTGCAACGTTTTACGTGCAGCCACCGATTATTATTATATTATGTATTGTCAATGTTTAAACATCCAAAATGTTTGTTGAACACAGTGCGACTATCTAAAATCGTAATATTGTAAAATGGAAACGGAGGGTTAACGGATATTATCATGTGTACGTATATGATATAATATACGCATTATACGAAAACTAACTATAATACCTATACCTGTAGATACAGTGATGCGTTTGAAATATACATGTCTGAAACTGATTGTTATCAATTTTAATTTAAAACACTGTGGCTGCAGTGTATAACGTTTATGTATATAACTATATGTATAATTTTATACGTTGACATAGGTATATATAGGTAGTTTATATAACTGCTGCAGTGTATACACGAATAAACATTCAGACTGCAGCAGGTACCTACACTTATGTTAAGGTATACACAAACGTCGCACTGTATTTTATAAATAATAGACGTTTTAATGGAGTATAAAAAAATACCTAGAGGTCTGTTGGAAATAAAAAGAAAAAAACGTGTCGTTTTGTATCATACTGTTGTTGCTGTTGTTATAATTGTTGTCGATTTGTTTTCCCGAAATTCGAGACAGCGTGACTATATTGCGCACGGCAACTCGTTTGTCGAATCCTATAGGTATACCTAGCTAGTACGCGCATTTTCTATTCTATAAAACATAATATATAATAATATAACAGATTTTATTATAATGTGTATTATAATATACATATATAGGCGTGTGTTGGATTCGAAGTGTTTATCAATATTGTGTTTGTGTGTCTGTGGTGGTTCGACAATTTAGGCCATTCGATTCTCGTGGGATGCGAACGAAAGAGTTGTCACCTTTTAATATTATATTGTGTAATGTGTTTAAATATCGTGTTTGTTTAGTAAAATCTTTTAAAACGTAATTTGTTCGAATGCTGCGCTGTCATTGTAAAAAGAGTTTCTCTCGCGGTTGGCAAGTAAGCAGTCGAGATGCGGCGTCTTGGGTTACGAGACACACAATATGATTAAAAAAAAAATAATAAACATAAACACGCCTGTGTGGCCAAAGGGTGTGTCACAGAGTTATGACAATTTCAATCAATTGTAAATCGGCAGGGGATTTGTCCTGGTGAAGATTGTTTGTCCTCGAAATTGAGACCAATTTGTCAGTGTCAACCTGTCTTCCTTTTTTGGCTCCAAGGACAAGTCCCGTCGTTACAAAATGACTTCCTTGAGAGAAAAAATAGTTTTTAAAACATTTTATATTTGTTCGTGACAGAGTCGCATTGCAATTAAAAATAATTGTATTTTCCGTCACAATAATAATATGGGCGTGGATCAAAAATCTCAGGTATATCTTCTATCATTACCTATCCAACACCTGTGCTGGTTTGGTCATCAGTTGACCATAACAAGGGGCACATATTTATACTATATTATTTTAATAAAAAGAACCGCAGTATAATAATCGGGGTTGGTAAATTGAGTCCCGGGGAAAAATAGATAGTAGGTAAGTTGAGTCCCAGAAAACATAAGGTAGTAGGTAATTTGAGTCCCAGGGAATAACGATTTATATGCATTTAAAATTTTTATTTGTGATTTCTAGACATTAATTTATTGACTGCATGTATATGAATGTCCACAAATCACAAATAAAAATTTTGTAGTGCACATTTTTAAATTTTAAATGCAATAAATCGTTTTTCCCTGGGACTCAAATTACCTACTGCCTTATTTTTTCCGGGACTCAACTTACCTGCTACCTATTTTTCCCCGGGATTCAATTTACCGCTTTCAAAATGTACCAAACTTATCTCGGACTCAATTTACCTAGCCCCATAATAATATAACAGGTAAACAAATTAGGTAATTATTGTACCAATATGTTAATTGTATCAAACAAAGTAAAACACAAAATTGTAAATAAAATATCGGACTCAAAATTTCTAAAATAGGTAATATAATAGAATTATTATCATTTTACTATGTTATAATAGCGTATAAAATATTAAAAATATTAATAAGTAGATACCTATTATTAGTTTATAATGTACCTACATATAGACGTTAATTCTTTTTTTATCATGGTAACTTTAATAATACGCTAATAAAAATATGTTTATAGTTTATACAGATGGTGCAGTCTATTAAACGTTATATTCTCTTTATTTCAGAAAACACCACTCTTTTTGAAAATATTTATTATTACCTATACATAATTTTAGAAAGATACAAAATATTTTTTTTACTAATTATTTTAGGTTTTTTACGACATTTTTATTTACTCATTCTGAAAATGAATATTTTTGGAGTGTTTTGAGCTGTAAAAATAAAATTTCAAACAAAAAGTCTATTTAAAAATATTTAATTTTAAAGCTCTTATAATATGATGAGCTGTGTAGTGAAACAACGTTTTGTGGGGTTCCTATATATGGATATTCTATTCAACTCCGCTGATATATACTTTTAATTATTAAATTATAACTCAAAACAATTTAACTGAAAATAATTCGATTTTTTATACATATTTTAAGTAACTTCTACAAAAAGTATTTTGGTATTAAACAATTTAAAAAATGAAAACAATCAAAAATAGTAAGAAGTAATACTTCTGAAGTATAATTTTCTTAGAAAAATATTGTTTTTAACGACTTACAAGTCATACAATTATGAAAAAGAAACATTTTCAAATATGTTTTCTGAAATTAAACGTGTATATCTTGCGTTCAAATAAATCACTTGGTATCTAAATCTAAAGTTACATCGACAGTTCCATTTAATTGTATAATGTTAAATGGCATTTTTCGTGTCTCGATGTTCTAAACATATTATATTTATTATACACGATATGCAGCACATCGTATAGGCGTGTCCGTCGAAACTGCAGTAGCCTGCTCTCCTGGCGTTGTCCACCACAACCCGAGTCGCATACTGAAATAATATTATTATGTAATGCGTGATGTAAATTTGTTCTCTTGGGGAGAAATGTGTACCGCGGATATAACTTATTTTATTGCCTAGTCGGCGGCGGTCGACGGATCCGGTTACACGCGCCAATTACCAGCAATGACTATATATCGGGGGTTAGGTTATTATTATTACTGCTGTAGTTTTCGCTGGGCCGTAGAGTAAGAATGCGTTTGCGACAACAATCGCTGCATATACTACACACACATACATTTACATGCGTATAATGTGCGCGATTCTAAAATGTTCAGCCCATCCACCAGCGCTGTAGAGGGTGCCGAAACAATAAGAGACGATAAAATTATGAACGCTCCCTGGCGTTTCCCGGGGACCTAGACATATTTATAGTAGAATAAATCATTAGAAAATATCGTCTTGCCAAAATATTTACGTCCGTTGTAACGAAACCTATTATACCGAACGGTTCGTTATGATGATGTGCATTTTAATATTATTATTATATTGCATACATGCGATTCGGATGATACAATAATAATACGTATAGTAATAAAAATAATAATATACTATAGTATTATATAATAGTATCAAAGCACGCGTGGTTAGACGTCGCGGTTATCGCGACTCGTGTCCATTTGTCATGCGTCGGTCACAAATCAAAAATCCACGACTTTCTCACAGAGTCCCCGGGGGCCTTAGGTATAATTAAATAGAAATAAAAATAAATGAATTATTCCGACCCCGTTAATACAATAATATTATGACCGTTCGTGGACACGGTTTTTCGAAAATGATTTCTCCGGTGGCACTAATCCTGGAATTTGTAGCATGACGTAATCGTGTTATTGTATAATAATTATTTATCCAATAATATTGAGAACGATGTGCACAATATTACTATGTGAATTAGCTCAGTTGTAAATCAAATGGATATATAAACCTTGTAGCATATATATGTTTTAATTAAAAACATTTTAAAAAATGTTTCAGATTAATTACTTGAATGAAATCCAACTATACATAAAAGTGTAGGTATATCATTTATCTTAATAATAATTATTAATCATACGGAGTTTCCCAATATACATATAATGGTATAAACATTATAATTATTATAAATCAAAAATCAAGCTGTGATTAGTTATAGTATGATACATCTATAGAATTATCAATACTTTGGATATTGCATTAAAGTTTAATTCAATTTATTTTATACTCTTGAAGCTATTTTGCATTTATAGTTGATATTAGACATTTTGAACAGAAATGTATAATCGAATATTAAATAAATTATTTAGAAACATAATGTTTTAGGTTTAATAATTAGGCGATGAAATACAATTTTACCGTAAAAACGTATATGTGTGACTGTACCTATACATGGATATAAGATAATTTGAAATTTGAAATATTAGGTATTATTATGTCTTCAATACACACATACATTATTATTTAATGATAATATAAAATGAAAAAAAATAATAATAATGAAACTTCTTGAATATTCTAATTGTATTGTTTTATAGTATAAAAATAAAAGCGTGATAATAATTATGATTAAAAAGTGCAACATCTACCTATTTATTTGACGGAATACTTTTGGACAGTTATTTGTTTGAATTATACTTAAAAGTTAAAACAGTATTTTTTTTTTATGTATACATAACTTTACTTTAGATGTATAATATTAGATAATATTTTCATTACACACACATGATTACATTCGTTTATTATATGTATGTATATTGTATAATGTATAAATATATTATATTGTTATTGTTATTCATATACGAAAAACGAATAAATTTAAAAGGTCGAAACGGGTTTTTTTAGGGTCAGTCGTTCCTTTTTTTGTCGGAAAGGGAAAAATAAAAATAAAACCCCGTTGGATGTATACGTTTTCAAAAGGGGAAATGTACAAAAAAAAAACCATCGTAAGCGTGGTAGTGGTGCAGGAAGAGAAGGAACCGTTGTTTTATTCCCAAAGCCTATCCGTAGGTAACTCAACTATACACAGGCCGAAAATGATCGTCGGGGGGACAAGTGGGGCACGGACGCACGGTAGTAGGGCGGTGCCGGTGAAGAATAATAAATCAAAAAGTTTTTTAGTTGAATTTATTATCGTGCGATAGCGTTTGTGGCAGAGGAAAAAGAGCCGGATGCTGCAGTGCGCGGGCTCGTTGATGGTAGTATAGTGGTGGCGGCGGCGGTGAAGGCAGAAGGGAGTAGTCGAGCGAGTGGAAAGGAGTTTCCTGCACAACGATGGGCATTTATACATCGCGGATGCCGCAAAAACGTTAAAGGTGTATTATTTGCGGAGCGAAAAATAAAGAATGGCTTTTTTCACCTCCCTTCTATACTATATACATTATACACGTAGGAATACTATATATAGGTACTTATATACACATATACACCCACACACATACTCACACACAGACACATATATACCTATATAATATGTACACGAGCCTTTATCCGTTGCTCGTCTATATGTTTATATGAATATTATAAACGCGTATTATGCTAACTAAACGACGATACTGTTTCGATTATGTGCGTTTGAGGGTCAAGGGGATTGGTCGCGTGCAAGGTGGGGTGTGGGGTGAGTATATCGTGTCCCCGAGCACTAGTATTATGTTCCGCAGATAAGGCACATTCGTATTGTCCTTCGCGACAGCAGTCGGCTCGAACCTACCTATAATATTATATTATGTACGTACTACGTACCAACGTACCTATATACCGTACATAATAATAATACAATATATATATATTATAATATTATAACCCCTTACATTCGGCTGTCCTACTATTTTATGTACGTATGTGTAATAATGCTGTGCGAAGCACCCGGGCTGCAATATTATATTATTATCAACATTTCTTTGATCCTACTTTCGACGGCCATCGTCATACTCTTATAATATTCTAAATACAGAGATAATAATATATTATTATATTTCAATTTTTCATTATTTTTTCTCACTGCTAATGTGTTATACTACTTGCAGACGCTCCTACTTACCTATATTGTTAGTATTTATGAGAGAACGGCGTCATCATACGATATAATGTTATCACCTGCAATTAGTGATTGAATTTGGGGGGGGGGGGGGTGGGGGGGACTGAGTACCTCAACTAATTTTTAGGATACTCAAGCGTACCCCTACTTTTTTTTAAAAGGAGAATTGTAAGGATTGGCTAATTAACTACACAACACATCTCTTCACTCCTCTTCATACTAGGTGATGTTCCCCCAGTAATAGCTTTTAATCCAGCCAGTTACGTAAAGTCATGGGTCCTCAATATTAGAGGGATACAAATAAGGCATGTTGTCTAAAAAGACAAGTAAAATCAGTGATAATAATTATTCTGAACTCTGCAATCTTTTAAATGAAGATGTTTAACTACAGAAATAATAATAATATTATTATAGGTACTATAAGTACTATAAGTACTATAAGTATATTATATATTATGAAAGTTTTTCATTGTTTTATATATTTTTAGTAAAAAGTACCTTAAGTTGTACCTAATAAATTATGATATTATTTTATATGATTCGTTGATACGTGTTTCTTCATTTTTTATTATGAAGCTTATTAATTATGGCTTCTTAAGGGACCATTAAGGTTATTGGTACGATGATACCACCTCCCTCCCCCCAATACCTATGTGAGTTGTATTAAAATGAAAGGGATGCTACTTTTTAAAAAGTAGCTAGGGTACCTCTATTACTTTATTTCCAAGTCAACCACTGCCTGATATCACATATCGCCATCACGATTTACCATTCACTATATAATTCATACTTTTAAAATATCACGCATCCTTTGTAATAGGTACAATTTATTTTTGTTTTATTGAGCTATTTCAGAAACTGAAATCACACGCCTTACTTAATTTCACTCAACCCAAACAAGTATCAATCACATTGTAAATCCCTTTCCTTATCCTAGATGAATCTGTAAAAACGTCTATCGGTTTTAGGATCTAGAGGGTTGAGATCAGCTCAGTTTCAGTGAACCACATTTCATGTCATTACGCATCCCTAAATTGAGAGGGGCCTTTGTCTAAAGCCATTTTATAACATTAAACGTATTATATATTGATAACACTATTTTACAAAATGTTCAAGATTATTTTATAATCTATAATTTATATCTTAAAATAGTGTAATCTCTGGAATATGTGATTTTAAACTAAATTAATTATTTTATTAAACCTATACCTGTACATATATGTATTGTTTCTTTCATTACTTGGTTGCTGTCTTAATTGGAATTGTCATATAGAAATTATACGTAGTTATAAGCTGTTCTTGTGTTAAGGCTGTTAAAAACCTGGTTGTTTGTTGGTTCATTTATTAGAACAATAAGCAAATGAAACAAATACTTCTATAAGTTCTTTTGCAATTTGAAAAAACATTTAAATTTATTTTTTGCTTCTTGTTTATTTTATAGAAAATTAATGTTTTAGTAACATTTTTTTTAGCTACAGTATTTTCAGTAAAAGTGCATTTTTAAAAAATAAAGGAAATTCGTTTGTTACTATAGGTACCTATTATACTAATTAAGCAATACAACAAATGATAAATATATTTCCTAAAAATCTAGAGAAATTAATAAAAATATGTTTTCATAAATAAAATCGAGCTTATGAATTTTTTTTATCGATTTTGTGACTTTTATAGTCACAGGAATTGAAACTTTTTAGATGACTTAATATACAGTGATGTGTTATTGCGTGTATCTTACCCTACGGATTTACGGACCTTACGGAGAAATCATAGGCGTGTTTGATTTTTAATAACATTTTAACGTTTGGAGAACTCACGTACACTAATTATCAGTCACTAGTCACTACACATACAGTCACATAGCACTCTAAGTATAGAATATTGCTTTATCCGACTATTTAGAAATGGTTCATTTTGTAGAGTCTTAATGCATTTCCTTTATATTATTGGTTTAAAACTTTAAACTTTTAAGTCTCTAGATCTGATATCCAAGTATATATTAAGTTGTATCAGTCGCTTTTTTATTAAATATACAATATTGGTACCTTGGCAATTTATAAGGAAGAAATAAAAACTTAAGTGATAGGTACTTAATTCATAAATTATATTTATAATATAAATAACCATCTAAATATGTATCTATTGGTAAAAATATATTTTTTTTATTATTTTAGATTCTGAGCGGAGTGATGAATGTATTTTTTTTTAAATTTTTTTTTTTTAAGAATAAGCCCTCGGTGACATCGGCAATTGGGAACAATGAAATTACATTATTTACATCTATAATTTACAAAATTTACATTTGAATAAGTGTACATTTTTTTTTTTTAATTTTGTGTCTGTCATCACGTTTTGGGGCAGTAAAAATGCTTCGATTTTTGACTTCAGTACCTCATTCGATCAGAAAGTGAATCTAGTTGGTACTTTGGTGGGTCAAAAGTAAAAAATTCTTAATACTTTTCTAAATAATCGAGAAGAAAAACTAAAAATTAAGGGAGAAACGGGAAATTTTACGCAAGCTCATTTTTCGACAAAATCGATTTTGGTTTTTGATGTGACATTAAAACGAATGACCATAGATACATGAAATTTTCACCAAATGTTTATATAAGTATATTATATCCACCATGCAATTTTCAAAAAATTTCGACTTAAGTTGAACTATTCATAGGTATTTGAAATTTTCGATCATTATTAGTTTTTTTTAAAATTAATATCGATAAAAATTTATTTGTTGGGCAGAAAAATTTGAAAATTTAATACAGGACTCTTAACATATTGTTACAATAGCAGTTAAAAAATAAAATAAATTCATAGTCACCATTTTTTTTATAAGCATTCAAAGTTTGAATTTTGACAAAATACGTAAAAATCACGAAAATTCACAAATTATTTTAAGCTAGAAATTCATAAAAAATTTTCTTTTTAAATCTAAGATTTGAACATTTAATACAAGTTTTCTTATAAGTTTGTCAATCTTTATCACAAATAAAAATTCCACAGGAAATTCAAATTAAATTTTGATGAGCATTTGAAATTTAAATTTTTACAACATTGGATTTTCACTTTTAGCGATTTCCTTCTTTTTTTGGTGTAACTCTAAAACAAATGACAGCAGATACTTGAAATTTTGACTGAATGTTTATATAGGCGTTTTATATATTTGATAAAATTTTCAAAATTTTCAAAATATTTAGATTTGTTTTGAGCTGTTTACTGACATTTTAATTTTTCAACTTTTTTAGTTTTTTTTTTCTATAAATATCGATAAAAATGTATTTGTTCGGTAGAAAAGCTTGAAAATTTAATACAAGGCTTCTAACACATTTTAACAATAGCAGTTAAAAAATATTAAAAATTCGTAGGTACGATTTTTTTTTTTATAAGCATTTAAAGTTCAAATTTTGACTAAATACGTAAAAATTACGGCAATGTTCAAATTATCTTAGATAGAAATTCATAAAAGTTTTTCTTTTTAATTCTAAGATTTGAAAATTTAATACAAGGCTCCTAACATATTTTTACTTTTACAATAGCAATTGAAAAATAAAAGCAATGCGTAGTCACAATTTTTTTTTACATGCATTCAAAGTTTGAATTTTGACAACATATGTAAAAATCACGAAAATCACGAATATTCGCAACGCAAATTATTTCAAACTAGAAATTCTAGTAACTATAAAAAATTTTCTTTTTAAATCTAAGATTTGAAAATTTTTAATAATCTATAATATATCCTAGACAGATAAACCGTCTTCCCTCAGAATCGCTTTTCGTATACAATGATATAATATAATTGGATTCAAATTTAATTCCATCCATTACAGTAACCCACTTGTAACCTACTGTACAGCAGAGCGACATCCACGACTTACCCGCCTTTTTTATTATTATTGTATTTCTGTATTTCTATTTTTTAATTTCTGATATCAATGATATCATATATCATCGTACATTTTGAACAGGTATACTTTTACTCTACGATGGAAGTTTTACCTACCTATGTCAGTAAAATTGGTATGATGGAAATGCTGGATTTTATCTTTTGTGTTAGCAATTAACTATAGAAATATAAAATGATTATTATTATAAAACGCACATCCATGGTGTATTTTTCGATGACTCAATAATACTATAATGCACATACGATAATAATACGATACATTTTCATCTGAAAGTATAAACTTATTTGTAACCCACGCGTGTTTTGTATAATGAAGTCGAATCTCGTGGCGTATAGTCGTATGTCCAAAATATATATAATGTATATACGTATAATAGTAGACGATACACGTGACATCATAAAGTCGCGCTCGTGATATGAAATATATAATGTAATGTCATTGTATCGTTTTAAATTTTATGCGCGCGAGCGGCACGCGTTGCGGTGCCCTTCGGCCGCGTGGCTCTGGGGAGGAGTTCGAAGCGTCCGGGCTCGGACCGATAAGGGACCAGCCACGGCTGCGTCTAAGCACGCGACGCGCTAAATGCCGCGATTAATCTTATTTCGAACGGTCCGTTTGCGCACCGCAAACCCTCGCCCACTCCTCCAACCACCAGAGAGCGGAGTGTTGTTTTTTCGCGTCGTCCCTCATCACTGGTTTCCATGGTGTATTTTTTTTTTTTTTAATTCCGTCAGCTCAGTGATCCGGTCAATATGCTACTGTCGCCACCGCCGGGGACAATGGTATCGGCGCGCCTACTACCCTCCTCACTCTTCTCACCCCATTGGATCACAGAATATTATTATTATTATTAATGTGCATGTACACTACGCGTGCATATCGCGGTGTTAGCGACCGTGTTGTATGGATTTAGTGGTGCGTAATGGACAAACGGTCGGTCGCGAAGCCGAGAGGGCGTATATATATATAATAATAATATACGTATATAAAGGTAATATTAAACGGACGCTCGGGGTGTATAGTCAACTGTATTTATATGTGTGTGCGCATTATATTACTATATGTTATTGTGTTTGTATATATACACAAATATATATATATATATATATATATGGTACCACACTAAGTACATAAGCCAGTGAGCGGGTGTCAGCAATTCAACAGTACAAATCTAGAAAATTATCGTTTATATTATATAACTGCATTATTCCCCGACATTTCCTGGAGATAAATAAAATCTAGACGAGAAATCCACTTGCGTCGAACAGTAGAGTATAATATATATTGTAAGCGTTTTTTTTCTTACGTGTAACCTGCAAAGAACGAATATGAAACCAGATATGATTTTTTATTTTTTTTTTTATGAATTATTACCGAGTAAGCCACCCTATATTGCTTATATATCTAATCTTTCCACGAATTGTCAAAATGGGTAAAGTATTTTTTGATTTCATAAGCTTCAGCCATATATACCTTGCCATTTATATTAAGTTAAGTAATATAGCTGTTACCCGTGACGGCGTGAGTTCTCTAACCCTATTACTTATCCGTCGGGGATTCCAAATAATACGAGTATGAAATTTGATGTGAGTCGGTCAAAAATTGAGGATTTGTATATGCGTCGTTTAGATGTATAACCCGACTAATAATATTTGTATTATCCGATAGTCTATAATTACCTATATAATCCAGGGGTCTTCAATTGCGACCCGCAATCACATCTTAAATTTAGCATGTACATTTTCTAGTTCAATAAAATTATAACGGTTAAGCTATCGTTACCGGGAATATGCGATGTAAAAAATTTATAATTTTAAATGTACCCACCTAATTTTAAAAATTGCAATAATAAAACTTATAAAACTGAATTTTTATATAAAATATACATGTTTTTACTACGAATGCAGCCCGCAAGCCTTAAAAAAATAATATGTGGCCCGTTGCTAGGTCGAAGACCCCTAATAGAATTTATCAATTTATCTCTTTCGTTTTACTTCTGTTAAAATATTATCAATTTTTTTTTTGTCAAATCGATATACTATTTTTTAGTATGTAGACATAAGCTCCAACCATATAGTTTGATTCTAATATACCTATTATAATACAATAATTGTTACTCGATTTTACGATTTTATAGAAAAACTAGTTTTGAATTGGACATACCTATTAGCCTATATGACAAATTATTATAATTATTCAATATAGAAAATAATTACATTATTATAACTGTTATTTGTTCGGATGTTTCCAATTGTCAATTTAACAACAGTCCGTATACAAATTTGGAATTGAATTAAAACTTTGATATTATGTATAATATTATACCATTAGTTTGTCAGCCTGTTGAAGCTATAATTCATTAAGTTTTTAGTTAAAAAAATTATATATACATAATAATATTTACAATCTATTAATATATATAATACTAATAACGAAGTAATTAGTGACAAATGTAGATCAAAAGATGAAATAATCAAACTAAAACATAACGAAATTGAATTAAATGCCAAAAAAGATCCAATTGTAGCTTCCAATATGTTTAATAACTTTTTTATAAATGTTGCTAATAATTTATTTAAAGAGCCAATTACTTTGAAAATGAGCTGTGAACATAATAATATCTAATTTGATGATGTTTTTCTTAAAAAAATTGAGCCGTCAATTATACTAGAGATTATCAATAATTTCAAAGAAGATACTGCAGCGGGTTCGGACAGAGTTACAGTCAAAATTTTAAAAATTATAAGCAAAAATATAATTGATCCTCTAGTTTACATTTACAATTTAAGTATTGATCAAAGCATTTTTCCTGATATCCTAAAATTGGCTGTTGTTAAACCTTTATTTAAAAGCGGAGATAAAGCGTCTATGAATAACTATAGACCGATATCCATGCTAATAAGTAACTTTTCCAAAATATTCGAGAAAATTATTAAAATTAGATTAATTGATTTTCTAGAAAAAAATAGTTTGTTGTCAAAAAATCAATACGGCTTTAGACCGGGCTTAAGCACGGATAATGCACTATATCAAGTCACTCAGTACATTTATGGTAATTTAGATAACAATAACAAAACGATGGCAATTTTTTTAGACTTAGCTAAGGCATTTGACACAGTCAACCATGACATTCTATTGAATATACTGCCCAGCTTTGGAATTAAATGTTCAAGTTTAAACTGGTTTAAAAGTTATTTACATAATAGGAAACAATTAGTTAAAATAAATGAAATTAATGGTAATACACGTGTAATTAAATCTGGTGTACCACAAGCCAGTGTTTTGGGTCCAATACTCTTTATTATATATATAAATGATATATGTGAAATCAATATTGATGGATCTATAATCACTTATGCTGACGATATATGTCTACTTTTTTCTCATAAGACTTGGGATGGTGTGTATGAAAAAGCTCACCGAGGTTTTAGACAGATAAGTAACAGATTAAAGGATAGAAATCTAATTTTAAATGTGGAAAAAAATGTTTTCATGCCGTTCTCAATAAAAAAAAAATGATATTAATTACAATAATATTACAATTCATGACTGTGATATAAACAAAATTTGTAACTCGTAAAATTGCAAATCTATTAAAAAAGTGAAAAAAATTCGATACTTAGGTATTATATTCGATAAGAACTTGAGATGGAATATACACATCAACAATCTATTAGGTAAACTACGTTTTATAACATACAAGCTAGTAAAAATTAAACGTATGGTGCCGAAACAAACATTAAGAACAATTTACTATGCACTGTATCAGTCTAATTTCCAATATGGTATATTAGTATAAGGTGGCCTTAAAGATAACATACTAAATGCATTAACAATTAATCAAAATAATATCATCAGAATTTGTCTAAATAAATGTACTGTTACGGGATCTACAAAAGTAAATTACAGGGAATTTGGTGTTTTACCGGTAAGGTACCTTTACAAAAAAATAGTAATAATGCATTTATTGAAACATGTTAGACGAGATAATCACTACAATAAATTAGATAAAAAAAGAGAATTTATAAATTATGACTTTCCTGTTAAATACACCAATAAATCTTTTGGACAGTCTTTTGTAGACTATCTGGGACCGACAATTTTTAATTCTATGCCGTATGAATTTAAAAAAAATGTGATAATGGCTGATACTATTAATATTAAATATGTAGTATACAAGTTTTTATTTTTGGAATTAGAGAAGAATGCGTTATGTATATGTAAAGTATTTTTATTATTCTTTGATTATAAAACTTTGAAATGTTATAACTTTATTAAATTTATTTACTATGTATTATGCTTTTATAATTGTTAAAATATGTTTATATATGTATTTTTCTTTTCTTTTGTAGATCATATTATATATTCTCATTATTCTCATTATATTACTTTATTTCATAGTCTATTATTTTAACATATCATATTAGTATACGCTTTGTTATATTATATTATATAATATACCTATTATTAAATTTTATATCTACAATAACTCCCTCTCTTCATCACAAGCCTAGCTTAAAGGAGAGAGGTTAATCGAATCTGTTATATGTATTTGTCAATTTGTTGAATGATAATAAAAAAAAAAAAAAAATAATAATAATAATAATAAAAATAATAGTAGATCGTAATACGATTAAATATTTAAGAAAAATTATAGAATTCAAATATTAAATCGATACCTTCAATAAACGATTCCCCGACAAAACTCTAAAATAAGGGTGTTCTTGTTTAAAGAGATATTCAAAGTTGATGGAGTCCCTCTATATACGATCTCCACTTAGGGTATAAATAATCCACTAAATTGGACGTTGCCGGGAAGGGCGATGGCCAAAAGGGTATAGTACGCGATACATGTTTTGCGCTAAATTACTTTTTGATCTTATCAGTTTCATACCAACACTATTTCAGTGTAGGGCAAAACCGTATTCGTTATTGTATATATCTGAGCCATTAAACACGACCCGTAGTTATATGAATATATATATATATATATATATGTATACGATCGTGTTATGTGTAAACGTAATCTATAAGGTTGTGAACACGAGTGTGTGTATGTGTGTATTCTTTATAATAAATATATTTAAATGTACATATTATAATATATTATAAAAATAATTGGTGCCATGCATTGGGAAGGAAGTTAGTGGCTGACGGCTGTGTCTTCCCATACTGACGATAAATCCCCTTATTTGCAGGGGTGAACGCAGGACAATTTTTAGGGAGGGAGGGATTTTGAAAAAATTTAAAATATTCATAAATATCATATTGTTCGTACTGTATTGTACCATTATCTATTATTCTTACTTATAGTATACGTAAATATATATTAATCAATTATCACAATAATTGTCAATTTACCTACATTATAAAACAATAATACCCTATACGTCTCGGTGCTTAGGGCATTATATCAATGACGTTGAGAATTTGCCGTAGACAGTTAAATTATTATGTTGATAGCGATGATAATATTACACTCGTCGTCTATATTACGTTCATCACTGAATTTGTGGCGACCAGTGTCGATCAGTTATTTATAAAATATTCACTGCGAAACTGCATTATTAGTTATTACACAGTGTATTGACTATTGATACATAAATTTACAAGCCACGGGAAACTTTTAAATAACTGATTTATTTATTAATTATTAGTAATACATTTGTAGGTCAGATAATTTATTTTTTGTTCCTGATATTTCGGGGAAGGGGGTTAACCCCAAAACCCCCCTGCGATCGCCCCTAATTATTTGTGTCTGTGTTATTACCATGAAACTCATTTAAACGTATTAAGTTATATTGTTATATTATAACACCTTTGAGCTGAGTAATCAAAATGTTATGGATAACATTATATCAGTAATAATTGTAGGATATATTAATTTACCGGATAGATTAAATACAAATATATAGATTAATTAATAACATATCTTATAAGCTATGTTAAAAGTAAATACGTAACGAGTTGGTTTTTTAAACACTCTTACTGTAATTCAAAAGGTCATACGTCAAATAATAATGGTTGTGATATTATGTACAATTATATTTGAAACATTGTTGTACGAAATCACTCCAATAAAATGATCGTATTAGCCACGTGAAATCACAATGTTTTTTTAAATGTAAAAAGTTTTTATTCTATTCCAATATTCAAAAAAATTTTCACTTATTTTGGCCTAACTTTTTAATTAAAAAACAGGTTATTCAATTCTGTTGCAATAAAAACAAGTTCATGATATCCCGTATAGTATAACAATATTATTTTAACATAATATACAAATTATTATTCTCCAAACAATGGATTAGCTTAATGATCCATAACATTAATTACCCAATTTATTCATTTAGTTTAACAACTACCCTCACAATACTGTCAGTGCGCACCTATATCATGTTATAATAACAAAATAATATTTCCAAAAATGTTATCATAATTTTCAAGAAAATTAGTTCTTACCTTTTAAAGAATCGCTTTGTTGCTCTATATTTATGTAAAAATTAATAATTAGTTTTGTATATACATCATGGTTAAGAAAATATTTCTATTTTACTAGTTTATACTATTAGTAGTATTAGTATATAAGTATATTATTAACCTAAGAATTCATTATTAATATTATTATTATTACATGATTCATCATTGCTAATTCGACTAAAACATTTTATATCAATTAATAATTATTATATTCGGTTTTTATTTACAATGCGCACGGTCCGATAAGTACCTAATGATATCATAACACATTTTAACGTCAAAATTATCATATATGATTCCGCATTACATTTTCACATGACGTGTAAGCTACCTATATGGTCGTTATATACTTCATTACGCTAACATGGCAACATGCATAATATTAATATTATTCCACAGTTTATTTCTGTCCTATTGTTAATTGCAGAGTAAAATAATTACTCCCTAATTTGAATAGGAATTTCATACTATTTAAAAAAAAAAACGTGTGTCGATAAAATCCAATAAAAAATGTATGACATACTACAATTAAAATGTAGAATAGTTTAACATTTTTTTTGCAAAAGTTTTATAATTGTTAGTATGATCTAAACATATTATTATGATGGAGCTCTGTTGCTTCTCATTCAAATTTATCATTGACAATTGCATTCTTAGTAGTTTAAATTAAGGCACAGAGATGAGTGTGAAATTATCTCTACTATCAATAAAATACTAAAATAGTTGCAGAGACTACTCTACATGTTATTATTTATAAAAAAAACAAGAGAAAGATAAATAATCATATCTAACTTATATTTTATATTATGTATTTATTTGAACTACTCAACAAAGAAACCGTAATCTAAATTCCTGATTATTTAACGTTTTGGTTTAAATTTAAAAAAAATCATATTTTAAGACTCACAAGTGCACGGCGATACAACAGTCACGTGTGTATAATATATTTTATACTATTGCGCCGTGACAGCAATTTATTTTATTTGTCGTCTGGTAGTAAAGATACTATTGTATAATGTATAACGAGTATTGAACAAATCAAAAAACATTTAAAACAAGTGAAAGGTAAATAACGATTGTAATAATTGTATGTTTGAACTACCTACTCAACAAAAAAATCTAAATTAAACTACCGATTGTTTGGGTGTTTGTTTTTAGTTTGAAATTATTCAAGTTATTTAAGAGTTTAAGACGCACAAGTGCACAACGATACAACAGCCGCGTGTGTATATTCTAAAATACTTTCGCGCCCTGACAGTGATTTATTTATCGTTTAGTGTTTTATAGGACAATATTGTATATTATTTTATTATAATGCGCGTACGGTGAACCACCGCAACACGACGTTTTTTTTTTTTTTTGATTCGTATTGTGCACGGGGTATAGACGGCTATTATATTATTATCGTTCGCTTCGGTGGTGGTGACTTATTGTCAATTATACACAGAACGATATGTGTTTATTATACTGTACAATATATTATATATATTATATACAACAGATCCGATTGCCCGGACCAGTAAAAATAACAATAATAATAGAAGCCGCACAGTCCCTCGCTGTGATGGTGGCTGTTAAATTTTAACTAGTTTTCAACCAACGCGTTTTAACGCGAGTGTATTTACTACGCGGGCTGCTGCAGCAGTGTCTATCACCGTGGTTACCGCGCGGTACCTACCACACCGTATAATGTTTTAATGATAATAACATTACCACGTAATCGTATATATATATATATATATATATTATTTTATATTATATCAGCTGTACATCCGACTAGCACCCCCGCGGGGTATATAATATTATAATGTAATATGCGCGTACACGCAGTAGTACTCTCGCGCGACTGCACCCTCGTCATTCGATTCGCAGTGATTTACAAACCGCATTAAACCTGTCGTCGTCGTCGTCGTCGTATGCATGAAAAATAATGATGAAATAGAAATAGTCATCCCTAGCGCGAGGGTTCGGTGCGTATACAATATACGTTTACGCCATATATTACTATGTATATACATACTGAATAATAGACAGATAGTCGTATAATGTGCAGTGTGCTCATGCATACATATGCGCCTATATTATTATATTATCATTGTCGTCGTAATACACTATACCGCGGTACGCACAATAATATAACACTATATACTATATATACCGTGGTCGTTGTACCCGCGATATAATTTAATTGCGATTCGCGATCGTTTTGCGTTGTCGTCTCTCGTCACTCGTCGCCGAATGTCCAGTCCTCCGGGACCTCCAGCCCCGCACATATATTAAAACGCAATCGTCTCGTAGAAACTCTGTCCCTCCATCACCCCTAATAATTTGGTCTTTCAAATTTGATTTTTTTTTTTCTATTTTCGACTTGAACATATTGTCGCCGGGTCCTAGAGCGTATACAGTTGTATGGGGTTAAATGATCGGGTGTGCTGTGTGAGTAGGAAATCGTAACTTGTGCGCGTCGGACGATCGGAAAATATACACACACGCGCACACACATATGCACAATTTTCCCGCGGGACTTTCATCAGCGACGTTTGTTTTCGTCCCTCGTAGAATATAATAATGTATTAAACTCTGTAAATAGGGTTTTCTTTTGTCACACACACACACATACGCGTGCTCACGCAAAAGTCAAACCGCGTATCTCTATAATATTATACCCGTCGAGTCGCCCGTGCGTGACCACGGCGGCGGCGTTGGCTTGGGCCGAGGTCCGTTTAATCGCGTTTATTTTAACACGTTGGGCTTGCGGAGGGACGAAGAGAGGGCACACGTGCGATCTTTTTTCGCCTCTCGTCTCGCCGTCGATTTTATCGCTCCCGTTTGAAATTCTGTATAATATGCGCTAGATAGACTAAACGATGTAAAATAATTTTACGGTGAAGGGTATGTATAGTTGATTAAAAGTTTCATAAATATTTGAAAGAGCACTGCAGATATTAATATGCAATTTTTCTGGAAAAGTTTTAGGTTTATCAATTGATGAATAATAATATTTAGATATGAAACAATTTTAGTTTGCTTGTGATTCTTCTCCTGCAGCAGAATGAGTATTTCACTTTTTCCGCTATTATTCTGTAAATGTTATATTATATTTACAGCAAAAACAAACCACTTATGATAAAACCTTAAGCTAGCACCACCTTTAACCAAAGCTAAATAGTAAATATCAAGTCCATAGATTAACTCGACTGCGCTGCGTACTTTATGTCCAATATCAATCAGTTATTATGTAGTTATAAGTTCTTATAACTGTTCTAGTCGTTTGGGCGGGCGCCGATGACGACTATACGACGCACCACTCGACAACATAAGATGCTTAATCCAATCGTTCTCCAGGCGTTTCACTCTTACGTTGTACAATAATATAACATTATTGTACGTTTAAAATAATTACTTAGCTAAACGCTGCGCCACGAAGATTTTTTTTAAATTTGTTCATTGTAATTCGATACGACGAATATAAATCGTACACCCGTCAATTTTTCGTCCTTGTTATCAATCAAGTTGCTTTTGTTTTAAAATCTACACCGATTGTTTGTATATACTAAACGCACGGCTACACGGGATATACCTTAGTTAGGTACGTGGTACGTCTATGTCAATATGACGTGTTCGGCTTTGTATTCTCTTAACCTTAGTGACGAAAATATGATATTTACACGAAAATAAATACCTATTACGTCTTAAAATTGTCATATAAAACAATACTTGTTCACAGTTTTGAATTAACACGAAGCCAAAACTATAAGCATTGAAATTTTACTATTAGATTCTGAGCGGAGCGATGAATGTATTGATTTTACCATGGTGTGTGTTTTTTTTTTTTTTTGTGTCTGTCATCACGTTTTGGGGCAGTAAAAATGCTTCGATTTTTGACTTCAGTACCTCGTTCGATCAGAAAGTGAATCTAGTTGGTACTTTGGTGGGTCAAAAGTAAAAAATTCTTAATACTTTTCTAAATAATTGAGAAAAACAAACTAAAAATTAAGGGAAAAACGGGAAATTTTACGCACACTCATTTTTCGACAAAATCGATTTTGGTTTTTGATGTAACTTTAAAACAAATGACCATAGATACATGAAATTTTCACCTAATGTTTATATAAGTATATTCTATCCACCATGCAATTTTCAAAAAATTTCGACTTAAGTTGAACTATTCATAGGCATTTCAAATTTTCGATCATTATTAGTTTTTTTTAAATTAATATCGATAAAAATTTATTTGTTAGGCAGAAAAGCTTGAAAATTTAATACAAGGCTCTTAACATATTGTTACAATAGCAGTTGAAAAATAAAAGAAATGCATAGTCACAATTTTTTTTTATAAGCATTAAAAGTTTGAATTTTTACAACATATTATGTAAAAATCACGAAAATTCGTAAATTATTTTATGCTAGAAATTCATAAAAAATTTTCCTTTTATATCTAAGATTTAAAAATTTAATACAAGGCTCATTATATATTTTTACAATAGCAATTGAAAAATAAAAGAAATATATAGTCACAATTTTTTTTTATAAGCATTTAAAGTTCAAATTTTGACTAAATACGTAAAAATTACGGCAATATTCAAATTATCTTAGATAGAAATTCATAAAAGTTTTCCTTTTGAATTCTAAGATTTGAAAATTTAATACAAGGCTCCTAACATATTTTTACAATAGCAGTTGCAAAATAAAAGGAATACATAGTCACAATTTTTTTTTTAAGCATTCAAAGTTTGAGTTTTGACAACATATTATGTAAAAATCACGAAAATACAGAAATTATTTTAAGCTAGAAATCCATAAAAAATTTTCTTTTTATATCTAAGATTTGAAAATTTAATACAAGGCTCATAATATATTTTTACAAGAAAAATTGAAAAATAAAAGAAATGCGTAGTCACAATTTTTTTTTTACAAGCATTCAAAGTTTGAATTTTGACAACATATGTAAAAATCACGAAAATTCGCAAATTATTTCAAACTAGAAATTCATAAAAATTTTTCTTTTTAAAACTAAGATTTGAAAATTTTTAATAATCTATAATATATCCTAGACAGATAAACCGTCTTCGCTCAGAATCGTTTTTCTTATACAATGATATAATATCATTGGATTCAAATTTAATTCCATCCATTACAGTAACCCACTTGTAACCTACTGTACAGCAGAGCGACATACACGACTTACCCGCTTTTAAAAAAAATTATGTATCGACTAGTGAGTGACATAACCAGGTAGTCCCCCGCCCCCCTCTCATCAGCTTTAATTTTGCCGGATATGACAAAGTTGAACAATAAATATTGACCGGTTTAAAAAAAAATTTCTTTGAAGAACGAAACGTATTAGTTTAGACATAAACAATGGATAGTGATATAATATTATATAAGTATTATACTAAGTATAGGTACCTCGTGTACCTCATGATTAAAGTTGTTTATAACAAATTAATATAAATAAAAAAAAAATGTAAAACTGTTATTTATTTCAGTAGGATGTATTTAATGTTATATCATACAATGAGATTTAATAAGTATACAATTTTAATTATCTCTGCGTAAAACTGAGTAAAAAATAGAAATGTATTTAATTGTATTGTAAATAAATATTGATTGCAAATATAAACAGAGAAATGATAGAAGTTACAAAACTACTGTCGATTAAATTATTCTATGGTTAATATATTTGAATAAAAAAAATGCATTAGGTATGCTTTTTGGGTGAGCTAATTATATAACACTACTCTTTTTTATGAGATTTTTAATAATCTTGTATCTATTTAAGTATACTTGTATATTAATCTTACTCTCTTATATCTATAAAATATCCAAAACGTGTCACGTATTTGTCAAATGATATTATTATATTATCAGATTGCTCATGAAGTTATAAGTTATCATAAAATATAATATAACATAACTTAATTTATAACGATGATGTTTGTCTTGACTGGAATTTCATTTTGATATTTTTTTTAAATTTCCTTATGTGTCAGAATCTGTTAATGACAGTTTATAAAACCTATAATAGCTTAATAGCTTACAATTTGAATTTTATGTTTACGTAAAACCTATTTTATGCTACGAAGTTGTCTGGATATATTCTCGTTTGGTGTCAAATTATGATATTTTTATATGATAACGTTATCAAATTGTTTTATTCATTTATCTTACAGGTCCGTATTTTGTGATTCGCCCACTCTGAGATATTTGTGATGCACAATAATAGGTAGGTACTACAGATTTCTGTGATATTATAATTAAAAATATTTAAATGTGGTGTACGCATAATTCGCTGTAACGAAATCAAATATGAAATAATACTGGGTTATAATAGATATTTATATGATTACCTGCACACATAAAAAAATAAATCGAATAGATTTTAACAAAGTAGTTAAGTCAAATATTTGTATGCAAAAATATAATAACCAATTTAAAAATTTTACCTGTACAATATAATATATTACATAATTATATATAAGACCTATACTACTTGTTTATTAATAATTCGTCCCTATTTTAGTATTTTGTAATTAAGTCTCAAGCCGTCGGAACTTTGCTTGAATATTAAAAAAAAAATTTTTTTTTTATTGATCTTTGTAGCTTCGGCGACATGGGCCATTAGCTTTATATACTTTAATTTACATTATACTATTACATGTTTTAGGTGACAATTTAATTACAATAATTAGGGAACTTTGAGGCTTATGGCTGTTGACTATATTTATTTTACTTAAATGTATTTGTCTATTTCGGTTATCCTGAGGAATGACGCGATTTTTTCAGGTTGACAGTCGGGTCCGATTATTTCGTATAAATTCGTTGGTATATTTAGTTTTTCTCTTTCTTCTTCATTGCTTAATATTATATATTATAATTTATAATATAAAATATTCAGTTTTTAAATTGTGTTATCCCTCTCCTTATATGGTATGTCATTATACCATCGAATATTTAGCGTGCATCACATTGAACGAACAACGATCGCAGGTCACCGATAAAATAATATGTAGGTATAAAAATATATTATTATATTATTACAATATTAAAACGATGGATTATCATAATAATAATAATTATTATAATTCGAGATCTAGTATATATATGAATATATCATAGTAACCTCTTCTTGTCGTTCTCGACTTATATAATAATGTTGTTTGAAGACCATAACGACGTAAACCACGTAGACCGTATGGTTATAATATGACGTATATTAGACATTATTATCAAATTATAATATTATACTGTCGTTGGAAAAATCATTGTTTTTTTTTTTTTTACTCGTATCGCATAACTCGGGTACCTATTATTATAATATTATATCGTCTATCGTCATCATTCACATATAATCATTCACCATGCAGCTGTACAATACCTATTATTATTATGCATATGTATACACGCGCTGAAGAATGCATCAGCAGCAGCAGCAGCAGTTAAGTGCCCCACTTGCGGCTCCTTGTATATTGCAGCAGCAGGATCTACGTGGTCGAATACCGCTCGCGTGCATTGTCTGCGAGCTTAAAAAAGCGTCGTCGGGTCACGTCAGATGGCACGCGCTGCATTTACCTATATATATGGTATGCAGCGAAACGTCGACGAAATCATTATTATAATACGACAACAACGACGACACAATAACGAGCATCATAATGTATACTAGTACGACGAAGAATAACATATATAGTATCGTATAAACAATCGTTTTGACGGCACTCTTAAAGTGCTGCACATTCGTGTTGTATCGGTATATTATTTGCAGCGCACCGATGGTAAAGACTGAAGTGTCAGCCTCGTATTATATATACGCCGATTTAGTATACGCGTGTGCAGTTATTATTCCACTCCTGCGCAGATATTATCCTCAGCACTTATATACCTATACATATTATTATCCTCGGTACTTATATTATACATATAAATACATGTATATATATTGTTTATATAGGTGCTTGTAGAGGCGCAACGCAGTCCTTTTGTTTTGTCTGTTGCATTTTTTCGCAGTTACCGTACAAGTAGTATAATAATGGTATAACGTGACAATATATGTATATATATATTATATATATATATAAATTATAATACTTGCGAGCATAATACCTATATACTAACAAAAAAATATAAAATAAAAAAATACTACTACAAACTGTATCCATGTGAGACTCGTGTGTCGTTACGTCGTCGCGTACCTATATGATTATGCTCGCGTGTGTATATTATTATTATTATGCGGCCCCTTCCTACAGGTCGAGTGGTTGTGTTTCTATTGTGAGCGCAACATGATGGCGTTGTAAAAAAAAAAAAAAAACCAATTCGAAAAAACACCCTTAGGAGCATTGTTGTTTGATTTGTGACGGGAACTTGTAGTGCACCGCACAGAAACGTCGCCCTCGGTGTGTATGCGTGTGGGTGTGTGGACGCTTTTGTAGCCGAACGTGGTCCAAACGATTCGGTGGGAGTCACGTGCCGTGCGATGCCTTTCGCCCGCGTTTTCGGTAACTAACGAGCTACTGATATCGTTTTGATTGTGTACAAGTTGGGCGACTGTCATTTGGAATTTTTTATTTTTTTTTTATGTATCACCGGCGTAGAAAGTTCATAAAAAAAAACAGTCGTAGGGAACCGACCCTCGTGATCGAGTTACGACCGAACCCGTTTCCTGGTTTCCCACAACGTCCGCGCCAACCCTGCTCCCCAGCTCCTGCAGCAATAATGTACATCACGTATATAATATTACACGAGTACTTATATTTTATTTTATTTTAATACATTATTATACGTATTTTGCGTTACGTGGTGCAGTATACACAATGGGTCAAAAATTAACTACGTAAACTGCGAAGTACTGCGGTGCGGTAACCGCGGTATAATTTCCGTTAGATAAAACCCAATACTCGACGTCCGACGTCGACGACGTTTCCGGTATATACGCATGCAACGAACGAAGAGTGTGCGATACTATTGTATGTTATATTATATAGTATACATTATACAACAACATGTGATATTGTGGCATACATGGATATTGTATTATATTATATAATAATATGTTATTATTCAAAGGCCATAAAAATTAAAATAGCGTTTTTCTTTCCTTTTTTTTTGTTTTGTTGCATTTATTCGCAAATACCTACACTACGTATTAGGTTACAACAATAAGTGTAAAAAAAAAACAATTATTATGAATACAACACAAATATAACGATGATGAAGAGCGTGAACATCATAATATAGACAAGTTGCTCAAAATATTTAGTGGTTATATGAGTGGTTACACATATATATATATATAAAATTACCAGGTCTCGAATTTTATACCATTTTCTAATTATTGTTTTAGGACACAGATAAAAATAGTAGAGTGAGCTATACATTTTTTTTATGGGACTTTTAGGGACTCCAAATATTAAATTTTACTACCTATGGTATATTTATTTAAAAAGTTGGTTATTTATTTTAATTATACCTACTTTATTTGAATCCATATAGAAAGAATAGTAAATACTCACATTTTTATTTATATTAAAATCTATTTTAAAGTAGTCCGGAAAATGTGATACTCCTTAACAATTAGTTACCATCAATTATCAGGTTAACCAATTTTTCGATGAAAGACATTTTATATATTTTTTTTCGTGGTATAATTTATATTTCGTTTTCGTTTAACGTTTTTAAAAAACATTTTCGATCTCAGCTATTTACACGCGACATAATATAATGAGATTTCTAAGTAAGTATCGTAAATTAAGTGATTATAAACAATTGAGACATTGATTTTTATATAGTATTCACTATTCGTTATATTTTGCTAATTTACGATCAATTTGTATTGGTGTAATTCTATAATCCGTCGTCTATATATTCGTTTCATTATGCAGGTAAAATTAGATTTTTTGAAGTGTTTTCATCACTCTCAGAAAGTAGAGAACTTTCTTAGTATTAAAGAAAAAAAGATTTTTATCAGTTGTTCACTTAGTCAGAAAATTAAAAGTGGTTAATACGAGTATCCATATAGAAAAATGTTTCGCGTGATATCTTCCTGCCGGGACGTGGTGTTTCATTAACTGAGATAGCTTTATTCACTTGGGAAGATGAATAGAATGAAGAAATCTACCATCTTAAGTCTCTCGTCTACTTGATATCTCGGGATATTACTTAAACACGAGAACACGTCTTCTATAATATTATATACTTGGCCTTACTTTTAGCAATTGTCCAAGACGCCGATGCGTTTTTCTTTTAATATTTTTTTTTTATCATTATTGTAATGTATATAAATAAATTAATAAGATTCGCTAAATTTGTGACAATGTTATTTTAAAAATTCACCTCGTCCAATAACACTTCACCGTAAATAATAATTAATATTCTGAAAAATTCATTTTTAAAACTCAGATGATTTAGGTATTTTCGACTTCTGGCAACTATAATATCATACTCTGCAATGATATCCAGAATGACTAAAATCTTAAATCTGTAATAATAATACTGCATATTATATTACATGTCAATACATAATAATAATAAAATACTAATGAACACTATAGGTTAGTATTGTATTAATAATCAATAACAATGATACCGAAATAAGTAATTTAATCGGTTGAATTAAATTATAATATTTCTGCAAAAAAAGTTCAAACTTTCTGTATGTATTTAGGTCTTCAGTTTATACTACAATTATGAAAAGATTATAATATTTTCTCGAAATTGGCAGTAATTTACCCAACACCCAAGGTAATATTTGATAAGTGGATACAAAAAAACTTTGATCACGCATCAATATATAAGTTGTAAAAATGTCCACACGAAAAATTTCACATGATAAAAAATAATGATTTCGTTCTCTTCGTTGATTTGGAAAATGTAAAACCTATTGGCACCTATCTCTATATATTATGATGTACGTTGTAGGGTGAGTGGTTTCTGACGGTGATTTAACATTTTAATTAGTAAACTGCGTATTATTATATAAAAGATTGAGGGCATGGACTGTTGTGAGAATTTCAAAGAAAATGTGTTTTCGGTTTTAGGTGGTATAGTCTGAGGGGGGCACGGGAGCGTTTTGATGACACTATTGCAGTGATAGCGGTGGGGCATGTATTGCGGCGGGTTGGCATATATATATATATATATATAATAAGTATATATTATGTATATAAAATACGTGTATATATTTTGTATGTATACCGTATAATGAAATAGCAGTGGCAGCAGTGGTGGCGGTCGATGGGAAAGTTGTTATCTGCTCCTTGAATGGTCGGCAACCCCTTCTGCGTGGCCGATCAATATCTGCAGATACGCGCCGTCGAGGGGCGAGAGGGGAGGGCGCGCATACCGCCGTCAGCCGCCATCTTGATTTCACACCTCTCTTCTACGACGATAAAATTCAAGATGTCGGTGGGAGGGGTAGCGGGACGGAAAACCGTCTCCCCCGTTTTATACCCCCTTGTCACGGATTTTCGCTTCAACGTACTTGCTTTTCTTCTCGATCTTTCATCTCGTGCTCGAGATATGTATATACATATTACACCCACATACTACAGTATATATATACGTGCATAGTATACTGCTGCTTATATTATATATTATTATTTTTACGTACTCTCAAGCTTTATGGTGTATATAGGGGATGGAGGGAGGGAAGCAGAGACTTTTTGTGTATGCGTTTTATGAATATTTAAAATCAAATTTAAAATGTTTTTAAAAAATATCTCTACAATAAGGTATAATATTATATAGAAAATATGTCTCTTAGCTCACACACACACACACACGTTTTTAGGGCAAGTAAATGTTTGCGTTGTATACGCACTAAACCACTAAACTATTGTATATTATAATATTATATACCCGAGGACTGATGAGGATGTGCCCGAAATCGTTAAACCTGTAGATGAAAAATTTAAATATACGTAAATATTAAAAAAAATATCAAAAATACATAATTATAATGTTCTATCACTT
Source organism: Diuraphis noxia (assembly GCF_037042655.1). Classification (NCBI taxonomy): domain Eukaryota; kingdom Metazoa; phylum Arthropoda; class Insecta; order Hemiptera; family Aphididae; genus Diuraphis; species Diuraphis noxia. The sequence continues at coordinate 4,806,629 of NW_028301715.1, read as the reverse complement.
CTATCATATTACTTATTTTGGTAGAAATATTTATGCATATAAACCTCTAAAGAGTAATAAGATCATCGAAACACAATAAGATTAAAGCACTTAGTAAACATTAAAAGATCGGTGTTGGTAAGAAATTGTTTTGTGAGAAAAGTATTTTTGGTATTCTCATTAGTTTCTTAAGACGATTAAATATTGATCCATTTAATTTTCATTCTAAAAATACATGTTTGAACTTACTATGTAAACAATATGTAGATTAAAATAATTAAAGTACTATTTAGTTTTGCTTTTGAACATTTCATATGCAGAAATTAACATTTTGTATGTAATTGTTATTTAATTCTTGATTTTCATATTATGTTTAGTATTATTTTAAATCATGTATTATTGATAATGTATAATAAATTGATTTTAAGTTTTAACTTGTTGTTTCCTATCGCAAGCTCGTTTTTAGGACAGCTCCATAATGACACTTAATAATAAATTGAAAATACATTTTCAATTTATATACTTTATATTTAATATTGTAATTGAAGATGATTAAATAAAAACAATAATAAATATAGTATTTAAGTTAAACGGTATTATTATTGTTAATTTTGGATCAATAATTATGATGCATTAGGTGCCACGGTGTATATTTAATTGTTTTGTTATTTATAAATAATTTCAAAATAAATTAATTTACAGTTCCGACTCCAATATGAATAGATACCTATAGAAGTGGTGGATCCAGGATTTAATTTTGGGGGGTAGCGAGCCTCTCCCCTTAAATACACCACTGGTACCTAGAAAAAAATAATAATGATAATAATGTTAAATATAATACTTCATAAAATATACTAATATTTAGGTATGTCTGTCCATTTAAACCTTGCTTGTAGCATATTTTCTATTATTATTTTTTTTTTTTACTAAAACGTTATTTTGTTTTTTGAAAATTTAGAATTTAAAATAAAAAGTAAATTCACGATAAAATTAAAATGAACCAAATAATTTATGTTTACCATTAATCCAATATTTGTATAGTTGGTTCAAGTATAGTTAAAAACATATATCAAAATAAATATAGTTTAGTATTTGAATACATTTATCTATAACAATGAAAACAATTAAGCAATCGCACAACAAATGGAACTATTTGTTTTGTTAAAAGTGGTAATCAGTATCTATTCTGTACTTAAATATTTTTAGTACTTAATCTAAAATTTAGGTACGTGGTAAACTGTATATTTTTATGCCATTATGTTTTAATATAAATTAAAAACTTATTCGAATACTTTAACTGAAAAGAAAACCGTGAATTATGCACCTAATTCGAAATGTTTATTATGTATTATATATACCTACCAACTACCATTGGCACATTATTTGTAATATACAGAGTGTCCCACAGAGATCTGACAAATGAAATAACTTTTGTTCTAATCAATATTTTAAAAAAATTTCTTTTAAATATAATTCATAGATACTTGCGCTACATTTTTAGAATACAATTTTTATTTTTTAATACTGAAAATAAAAAACTTAAAAATTGATAAAATTTTTTTTCGAAATATTCAATATAGCCAATTTGTAAATCTGATTTAAAAAAAATGTATATGGTAAAACACTTATTTAAGTCAAATGGCTGATTTTTTACAATTGTTTTAAATATCAATATTTTCGTTAAGTAAATTATAGTTAATTATAGTAATTTATAGTTTATACATCACATATTACTAAAATAAATAAAATAAAAAAAATAATTATATTTTAACATGCACCTATTTAAAAATTTTCTTAAAAAATATTTTTAAAAAACTTTATATTATTTGAAATTAAAATTTTTCTAACATAAACTAGATCGTAATTTACTTAACGAAAATATTGATCTTTAAAAAAATTGTAAAAATCAGCCATTTGACTTAAATAAGTGTTTTTACCATTATCACTGATTTAGCGCCCAAGCTTAATTTAGTTTTTGTGTTTTTATAAACCCGTTGTCCATTATAGTGAACATTTTCTCTTATCCCCACAAAAGCCCGCCAATTTTTCTTTGCTTATCTTATACTTCTATCAATATAACCTTAAACTAGTAATAATTTGGGAGGAAAAACATGTGTTTGAAAATGTCCATTGAAATAGACATTGGGATTGTAGTACTACAAAATGGAAATACGTGATGGGCCTCAGGAGGATATACATTTTTCTAAAAATCAGATTTACAAATTGACTATATTGAATATTTCGAAAAATATTTTTATCAATTTTTAAGTTTTTTATTTTCAGTATTAAAAAATAAAAAATGTATTCTAAAAATGTAGCGCAAATGTCTATGAATTATATTTAAAATAAATTTTTAAAAAATATTGATTAGAACAAAAGTTATTTCATTTGTCAGAATGTCAGATCTCTTTGGGACACCCTGTATTATTCATCGATTTACTTATGTATATTTAACTATATTTATAATTATATTTAATTTAAGTATATTCGAGAAATAAAAATGTATTTAAAATGTATTATTATTATTATTAATTGTATTGTTGTTTAATGTTATATTATATTATATCGGAGTGTTAAGAACATTGAAAGTAGGTGCATAGACGCAACTAGGGTCGATTTTTGGAGGGGGCTAGAATTTTATAAGTTACACAGGTTTACTTTTTAATTTATTTTTGTACCTATTATGTGGATGCTGGATAAATATTTGGGGGGCTAAGCCCTCCCTAGCTTCCACCTAATTGCACCTATGAGTAAGCTTAACGTTGGTATTCTTACAGCAATACACTGTTGATAATTTTCCATGTCAAAATAATTAATAGTCATTGCGCTGTGTATGTGACCGGAGTTAATAAATATCGTGTGACACTAATATCGACTTATCATTTTTTTTTTTGTGTCATGTTCATTTTTTTTATCTCAAGTCAAAAGCTGACTTTAATCGAAAAATAGGTCAATAATCCCCTTATAAAAGGAAATAGCAGGCGTGTTTTGGTTTATATATAGGTGCCCATAACAACATTCGAGGGGTCAAAATCCATTCACACGGGTCTTAAATCTGACGCGGCGCTGGCAGTTATGACACTTCGATTATTGATGATCCTTTGTCGAATACAATATTTATATCCAATCCCTTTATAACTCTTATTTTTGGATAACTCTTTACGACTGAAACATTTTACTTTATTCATAAAATACATAATATATACATATCGACGCTACATAGCATTTTCACTTAAATATGAAACGATCAATCTTATTGTATTCTGCATATTTTTGTTTCGACTGCCGTGCATTATGCATACACCAGCTGTTTCATTTCATATAATAATTATTTACAAAAAAAGACACATCAGTCATAACTTATCATTAAGTATACTTTGTTTATTTCAATGTTCAAAAGCTAATAAGTTAAATAATATATTAAATGGTTTTATATTATTTCTTAGACGTTAAGACATAACATTTATTTTTAGCAATCAATATTAATGAGCTATATTAATAATATTTATTTATAGTACAATATTATATTACAAACAACAATGTATTTATGCCTTTAGGGCACTTAAAAAAAGTCTAAGATTTAACTTTAAGTAAAAAAATAATTCAATTTAGTTTTATAGTACCTATGTTTGATATTATTTTTAAAATATTTAAAATATATTATTCACTAGTAAACAAAGGTTCAGTTTGAAATGCATATTTTGTTTTTAATTTCAATAAGGCTAATTTTAGATTCTGAGTGGATTATTGGGCTTACCATTATGGCGATTTTTTTATTTATTTTATGTGTCTGTTTTTTGAAAAAAAATTTAATTTTTAACTTTGAAGATGGATTTGGTAGAAAATTGGATCTAATTATTGGAATTTTGTTTAAAAATAAATTTGGTTTTATTAGCTGTACCAAATTAAAAGGATGATTATGTTGTATTCCTACTAGAAACTTGACTTTTCACCGAACATCATAATAATGTTATTATAATATTTAAAATAAAACTTAATAAAATTTTAATTTTTTCTAATTTCATTGGTTTAATTCAAACACACTTATTAAGTTTATTTTAATGGATACAGTTTATGTATATATTTTGACTGGGTTTGAAATAATTCAACACCGGATGCCGAGACAAAAGTATTTTATGTTTTCGTTAAAAAAACATAATGCGGTCGGATTTCATGAATACGAAATCGCGTTTGAATCTCAGTCAACGTTATCATAAATAAACGACAACGTTGTTTGTGTGTAAACGCATAGGAAACGACGATAAATTACGACTTTTATTCTATTCTATTATTACATCATTCATCACGTGGTCTTGACTTTTTTCTACATTTCATTACCTAACAGCATTCTGCATACGTATTATTGTTATTACATTGTTGCTGACTTGCTGTCGCAATCGAAAGCGTATTGGTACTGTGTCCTCAGGTCATCGTCGTCCATCACTAAGGATGCTGAAACGGGGTGACCATGCGCAGAATATACCGAGGAAAATGGTCATAGTCGGTGGGTACTAAGACTAACTGAATATTTTCTATATTTAAAAATCGTTTTTCGTATATGCATATATGTCAGGGTGGTCCTACCTTTTCGTATTTGGCAGGCCAATTTACTCATTCAAATAAACACTATAGCCAGTATAGCCGAGGGACGTCTAAATTAAAAATAATTTTATTATTATTTATATTTTACAACATACCTACATAAAGTAATTAATAGAAATGGAATAGAAATTTCATTACAGATGACTGATATTGATATATAATTTTGATGTTTAGATTATCTACTTAATATTAGATATTATTATTAATGAAATAACCAAATTTCAGTGCCACCAGTTGATCTGTCTTAAAATTATACCCACAAAACCGATGTACAATGTTAAAATTAATTAAAATTGATTTGTGCTCTTTTGTTCGGAAATCGTTATATATTTTTGAATATATTATGAACGTAATTTGTCTTTTAGATGCGGAAGTGAAAGGCTTCAAGAATCACGGGTTGGATCACCTTAGTATGTATTAAAATATAAGTCAAATTTAGCACATCCTTAACAGTAACTTACTTAATGATAAGGCACACTTGAAGGACAGGGATTTAGTTTATTTATTATATACCCCCCTCCCCCTTTTTAAAGTGTGTAATAGTTATTAGTTTTTTCTTAATCTTTGGTTTTTAAAGTTTTTAATGAGCGTACCTGTTTGATTTAAGATTTAACACTTTCAAAACTCTAATTCGACGTACTGATTGTTGATAACACAACAAATTATGTCGTACTCAAAAGAAAACATATTTTTTCTTTTGAGGTTGTAAATATTTGAATATTTCCTTGGCTTTATATGAGTCACTTAGAATCTTCTCCACCATCCATAAATATTTGAATGACAAAAAATAAATAAAATTATTACAAGTATGTCATTTAAAGTTGAAAAAAATGTATTTGTAATATGGCATAATCCCTAAAATAAAGGCTAGGATTTTATTGGCTGGCTATAAACAAAAAAATGTATTTGCATCTATAATATAAAAACCGTTACAATTTTAATTAAAAAGGAAAATTACATAAATTATATAATATAATTATATTATATCTGTACGATTTTGATTGAAAAATGTGCAAAGGTTATCACAAATATTAAGATTATGATTATAAAATATAAAATGATATTGAAAAACCGAAAAGTGTTCCAACAAGAAGTGTAGGTCGACCGAATAAAAACATGAAATAATCTAGTGGTGGCCTGCTCAAGTTGGTGTGCCTTATATAATATAATATATTGTGTGGTTTGCGCAGTGTATGCTGGTCGATAACATCGACGTATCCGTTCGGGTTTACGACAAAACGGAGAAAAAGAAAATAAATTGAAAGGCTACAAAAGGTCGGAAGAGTCGGTTTTTTTCCCTCTCCGTTCCCCTGTTTTTCGATTCAAAAATCCAACAACATACATTACGTATATATTATTATTGTTATAACAATTCGGGTGACAGGTTAGGTTTTGAGGGGTGACAAAGGAAGAGCGATAAGAATGATCACCGGGGGGTGAATGGGCTGAGGGGTAGTTAAGGAGCACAAGGGGATGCCGGGGAGGGTGATAAAGAAAGCACATCGGTGGATGAGGGGGAGGCGTGGCAATCTGGATGGCGCTGATAAGACGACGCCCGTAGTTACCGTCGAGAGTATCCATGGCAACTGATTTTGCGGAAGCCGTTGCCGTGTCATACCGGAAACGATGCTACCTCGGAGATTTTCTCGTTACAGTTTTATATATTATACATATATAATATATATATGCATGCACGTCGCATAATGTATATACTATAAAGTATATAAACACCATACATTGTACTCGGAGGATAGGGTTTTCGTAATGAGAATGAAAACGTATTTATTTATTTTTTAATGTTTTTTTTTTACTCTTTCCAAAAGCTCATAGAATGCAAATCTTCCCCGGGGTTGATCTTATAGTATTATGGGTACATATCTACGTGTTAATAAGTAAAGTGTCAAATGTTCAACCGATGTAAAATGTAACTGACGCAAAATGTAATTATTACCAACACGCTTGCTGCAGAATTTTAACTACCTACCCAGGTGTATAGGTTATACGTAAATCCTGAAAAATTAATTTAACAATGGCAATGATTAATGTACCTACAGCGTTATGTCAAATGATAATAATTATTAAATATTTCATCTGTGTACATATCGTATAATAATTATATGAGCATGTTATTGTTTTATATGCGCGGTGACGTTATTCTGATAAAATGACCAAATCACATGCGACAGGCGTTGACAACTACTGAGGAGGTATAACTATCGAATGATGAATTCGCTTTCACTGTTTATTTAATCAAAATTGAAATTTTATGGAATCAGTTATTAGGTATTAAATACGATTTTTGTGGCGTAGGTATGGGTTAGGTATAGGTATAGGTTAACCTATAATACTGTCATTAACAATTTGATAATAAATCATGTTAACTCGGTTTCCACAAGTCATTGTTAATCAAGTACATAAATTATTATTCGATATTTGTGCACTTATACTCTCCTTTACTCGAAACGAAAATATTATAATATCAATATAAATGTATATTTTTCTTATCATTGTCATAATATTATTATCCACGTACAGAAACGATGGAGGAAAAAAATGTAACCGGTCATCTGCGAAATTTAGGATACGATGAGAATCAAATCGGTGTCGAGGATGTTAGTTCTATTTGTGTGGTACTTACCAATATTATCATAGAGGTGCTTACTAGACAGTATTACGCTGACGACTCTGCTTGTGTTATTAGGTACTATATCAAACCGCAGTCACTGGAATTAGATAAGATGCTGCACCTACTCACCCGTACCTGTACTGCATAATATCGTGAATCAAACCAGTTGCATCGAGGAGTGATGTAACATTTTTTTTTTCATGTTTAAATGCGGTTTATTTTTATTTCTCTAGGTCATCCGGTTTGTTATTTACTCATTGTATAACATCAGATTATAATAATAATAAAAATATATAAAGCAATAATGGGCATCGCTTTAAGACAACGTGACAACTAAACAGTCCGTAAAATAATATTATATTTTATACCCACCAAATATTACGCACAATATTATGATAATTATATATACACATATACATACCTATAGGATATTTTGATCGTTTTCGGAGAACCCCTCGACTATCGAGATTATTTTTTTTTTAACGTCCTCTCTCTCACACTCCGTCTGCCACGGCGGCGGCCGTAAAAACAAAAACAACGATGACGCCTATATCGGTTTCCCATACAACGCGTATACATATACCGTTCCCTCTCACTTTCACCCCTTCCCTCTTTCTCTCACTCGTACCACCCTCTCACGCTGGCTCTCTCGCCGTGTCTTCGTCGCATCGCTGTTTCTCTCTCGGGGCATTAACTTTATTAGGACTGGTAAGCGCGTGTCCCGCACGTGCACCGGGCCGCGCTAATCCCAGTTTAGTCACCTCGACGTAGCCGCTGGAGCACCCGTAATACCCGATTATCGCCGTCAGTGAGCCGCTCCGGCGCGCGCGCGCACCCGCTTGTGTGTATTTAGGGGATGAAAAAAAAAAAAAAACTAAATAAAATACTGCAAACGCCGCACGGCGACGACGATCTTTAGTTTTGATTTCGCCGCGTAATCCGATTATCTTTTAGTGACATTTTGGCACCGCTAAACGCACTTTTGCACCCACACAATAAGGCGGGCGCGTGCACAAGAGAGAGAAAGAGAGAGAGAGAGAGTGAAATGCTGCGTAGTCGAGTGGGCTCGAGGAAAGGTGACTTGCCCCAGTCGCAAACCGTGCATAATCGTGATTTAAGGCACGATTCGTGGGAATTTCTGGTTTCCCCTATATTATGTGTATTGCATAACAATACAATATGCACATACATTAGATCTATTGAATATCGGTAAAAAATACGTACTTACCTATGAGCATTGCTTAAATATATAATATATATATAATATATACATATATATATTAAAAATCTGTTAATAAGAAACAATACTTTGGGAGCCTAAAACAATGAATAATCAGAGAGAGCTGAAAGTGAAGTGGTGAATAGTTTTGACAGCACTATAGCACAACCGCGATAGTGACCATGTTTGTCACTACAACATATTTGTATGTATGGTTTATAGTTAATACCACAGTGTATTATAATATCTGGTATACCTAGTATACTCGAAAAGTATGTAAATTAATTAGTTTTCTAGATAAACTGAACAAGTGGGTTGTTATAATTAATAAATCAATACAATCTATGTTAGGCCCAATTTCCTATTTTAATAATTACCTGTCTTTAATAATTATTTCTATCTATAAATAAGTTGAACCGTAGGAACAATTAGATGTATAGACTATAAGGTAAGATATATAGACATAGTTGCAGGTTATTGGTAAGCCTTGTATTAATAACTATTTTTTGACAAAAACAATAAACTTTTCAAAACAATTTGGCACAAATAATTTTCTCTTCTATAAACTGTGAACATTTGTTGATTTTACAATAACTCAAAAGACGCACTTTGGTTTTAATTTGTAAAAAACAATTTTCGTAAAGGAAAAACCGCACTCAGATTTTGTACACTCCCGGGTCACGTATAGAGCAGCGCATTCTATTGGCCAGCATTATAGTTACGTTCTGACCGGGTAGCATCCCCTTAAATGGACCACTGAATATATTTATATCACGATATGTCTGTAGATTATTATGGCTCGCACAATAAAGTCTGATACACAGTTTTGAGGTTTTGACGAACACAATTTGCTGTTTGATCAATTTTGAATATTATAATCACTATTTGTTTGCGTTCATCTCTTTAAATATTATAATCTCTATATGCGGATAAAAGCACTTAAAAAATGTCGAACAAAAGGGCCTACCTACTATAGAAAAATAGAAAAGTAAAAAAAAAAAATTGTATTTAGACGAATGCACCGGATAAATTTAACCATGCGTTTGATTCGAGGCATTACAATAGTGTTGCAGCGATAGATAAAAAAAAATTAATACCTACGTAAAATATGACCAAGACGTGTACAGTATACACCTCACACTATAAGCGTTATAATGTGCTCTGCAGATCATACTCGTATTACAGGAAATATACACATATATATTATATTATATTAATATATTATTTACATTGGTTTTGTAGGTAGTAGATAAAATAATATTATGTGTACGACATTGTTAACGTTATCTTACATTATCAGTTTCCTAAAGTATGTATAAAACGGTATAAAATACTCAGTGAACGTTTTGACCACGAGTCAATTGTACCTACTGTTTTTTTTTTTATATATATATATATTATTTTCAACAAAATTGTTTGAAGATGAAACGATTTATTTCCATAATTTGGGTATTCATCTGCACTATGGCTGTGTTCCAAGTAAGTTTCCATTCAAAAATACTTATTGTTAATTCTTATTATTTTTTATGTAGGTACCTTTACTTGATACTTACTTGGTTTTTCATTTATCTGATTTATGGCGAAAAAAAAATATCGATTAATTATATATATATATATATATATATATATATATATATTATTACCTTGTTGCTATTATATTTGACAAAAATACATTTAATTATTTTAACTGTCGATAGAACATTATAATACAATTATTATAATTTATAAATAAATAAAAATATTTTATTTGCAGAATAGTGGTGTATACGCAGGTAAATGCATTCTTTGTAAATTTGGATCCATCTTAACAACACCAGTAAATGTATCGGTTGCAACAGTAAGTAATTTATTAAATTATTGGACATAGGATAAAATATTACATACAAAAAAACATCAGATAGTTTAGGAATTTAGAAAATTAAGGATTGACAATTATGTCAATATTAAATTATTACTATATTATATATACAGTGACAGACTATGAAAAAAATTCGAAAAAAAATTTTATTTTACCAGCCTTCAAACTTGTTTCATCATACATTAATTTAGTGATTAGATTATAAATTCGTGTTTATTTTGGATTTTTATAAAACATATTGCCCTAATTTTATAATTCATATTTTGTACTTTAAAAACACAATATTATATAACTTTTAAAAATAAAACGCAAGAAACTACATTGTTTTTTTTTTTATAAAATAAAAAACTTTATTTTTTAATAATCTCAATAAATTGCGTCTTATACCTACACACACATTTTTCTCTTCAAACATTAAGCAAGACCATAAAATAGGAATGCCGTCCAATTATTAATTATAATAAATAACAGTTCACTGTTTACTACGAGCCAAGGCCTAAAAGAAAAAGTCTCACCTGCATAGTCCACCACTTGCTATACATTCTTTTAAGCCGATTAACATCAAAGACGTTCCTCGTCTATATTATATGTATATTTTTCAAATAAAACTTATATAATATTATTAAGATGTATATAATGTTTGTTTCAGAAATCAAACAATGATAAACTCAAGACGCGCCATACGATGACGATATCATTACAAAACTCGATTTTAGTAAAAACTGTAAGTAAATATTATTATTGTACAGATAATAATAATATAATTCAGACACAAGGGCGCCCATCTGTCAAAGCCTAGGAGGTGACAATCATAAAATAAATAACTTGAAAACTAAGAATCAATCAAATTTATTTTATTAAATAATGAAACAAAATATATACATTTTATATGTGAACAAAAATAATAATCGACATAGTATTACAATAAAAACCTTATCATTAGTAAAATTAATCTATTATTCAAAACTAAAAAAATAACAATATTTTTTCTAAGGGAGGGGGCGACACGTCACCCCTTTGCATATGGGTGCTCCAGTCTAGATAACTTATACTGCAGTCGTAGGTTCGTTTAGTTTTTAACAATTTTAAGGGGAATCTTGACATGATTTTTTATAGAGCTTGGACCATCATCATATTGCTGAAAATGGATTTTCGTCATCCATAAACACTGTCGAAGATTTGGTAAAGTTTTGTTCACAGACTTCATTGGCTGAATTGTCGCCGGACCACAAAGTATCGCTCATTGCGACCATTACGTCTGTGTACGGTAGTATGATGGACCCACCGCCACCCGCCATAGTCACTTACTTGGTCGGCATGTTTGCTTGTACTCCAAAATTGTTCAACACGCTTTCTCAACCGTGCCTAAACTCAGCACTGTCGATACTGTCGGTTAACCGTTGCGCACTTTGCGAGGTGCCGTCCAAGGACAGGGTCCTGTTCTTGAACGGATTGCTGTCGCTGTCCGCGGGAGCCCTGAACAGTATCCCGAGGGGCAGTTTCATCTCCATATTAGGAATCGTTTCCTCTCCTGAGTTTTTCGTGGATTTACCACATCCGTCTGCTATAAATTTGATTACCGCGCTATCCATGTCGAAGCCAACGTTCAACTGTTTGCCCATACCGACTTTACTGTCGTTTCTGACGTTCGTGAGCTGTAAATCAGAATTGTTGGTCACGGTGAGCCCGTCCACTGTTTTCGGTTTTCTGGACGGCCTGTTGGAAACGCTTGACGAATCTTCGCCTTTTCTGGTGAACACGATACCGACTCCGGTACTAGTCGGCATCCTTAGCCCCCTAATGACTTCGCGCATGTTAAGCGTGATGCCGATCAGTACTTTTGATTTGCTGTGTTCTGTCTTCGGTTCGTCACAGGCGTTAACGAAAGGATTGCCCGTTACACATTTCACATCGATGTTTAATGTTTTAATACCTTCACCGAAAATATTGAGTTCATTAAATCCCAATAATTTTGCGAAAATGTTATCCACAGTGGTGACGTGTCCATCTGTATTGGACAATTTTCCTTCGACTTTAAGGCACCAACTGTTTGACTCAATAACAGTTTACTTACCGAATTCTTTAGCTTGTATACCTTCAAACGATTATTCATTATTGTTCGGGGATATCAATTAAAAAATATAACATATTTTTTTCAGTGCTTAATATGTACCTATACCTACTGTATTACATTTTTGTTTTTGAATTAGTTCAAATATCTGTGTTATACTTTATTCTTAAGGTTTCTAGATTTTTTTTTTTGTTTTTTTGAATTCATTGTATGATTATTCTTTTAAAACTAAAATATTCTAAGTTATAATATATAAATTTATTATAGTTAATTCATTTCGATTTATGTTACTGCATATTTTTTTTATATATAAAAACCCACTAGGGCCACTGGGATTCAAATTTTATTGAAAAAAATTGTCTAAGTTTTAATTTATGTGTAGGTAATATTATTACAATTATTATTTGCATCGATTATATTATGTTTAACTATATATATAAGTGGTTATTGAATTGAAACTGTATCTTAATGATCTAAATATGTTCGAAATATTTTTATTTTTTAACTTATAAAACAGTATTTTTTTGAACTTATTGTCTTACTTTATTATTTCTTATGGTAATATTTTGAAAAAAAAAAAAATGTAGTTATTACAAATATTAAGTGTTTTGTACCAATTTAAGTGTAAACTATAGATATTAAAATACGATATTGAATGCATAAATATTTGAATATAAGATGTGTAAGATTTAAAAATGTACTTAACTAATTTATTTTATTTTTTTATTTGTTGTTTGTTGTATTGCAATAATATAGCTTCAGATACCCATCTACTTTTTAGTTTTAACTTAAATACTAAACTTAGTTTAATATAAAATGCATAAATAAAGTTATCATTAAACTGATGCATATAATAAATTACCAAAGATAATTCTGAAAGAGTAGGTAGTGTGAGTAATGTCGTGTTGAACAAATATCTTTCTATACTGTAATGTTTTTTTATTTTATTTTACAATTGTATACGTCATATGGATTTTATTTTTTGTAATTATATTGAAATACATTTACTTATAATATAAAAAAAAAAAACTATACATTTCTAATTTCTATGGGTACTTTTAGTTTCAGAATATTTTTGAAAATTCAAAGTTTTAATTTTTGAGTTTTTGTCTTTTTATCAGTAACTATATTTTCTGTACCTTAATAAATAATAATTTAATATCCACATGTTAAGTTTATAGTTGGTACATATAATTAAACTAATTCAACGAAGATGAAAAAAAAAAACCACTAAACTTAATCATCTGTATTAAAATATAAATATTTCAACCATGTTCAAACATTCTAATATTATACTTACATTATCGTAAATGATATTATTGTGTTGACATTTTTTTTTGTGATACTCATTTGGTAGTCTATATGAAAAAAAATTGTATTATAATTTTCTAGGTGCCAATTAACAGATATAAAACTATATTATCATTATTGTAATGGCGTGTCTGTGTGTGTTTAGTTATTTGGTTTTGTTCTCAAATATTTATGCTTTATCATGAAATCTTGGACTACGCACTTCCAAACACATGCACAATAATTAAGTATAAGATTAACATACCTAAATCATTTGAATAATTTTAGCTCTCAAAATACTGAGGACTCACATAACCTTAGACGGCGCTATCATCGATCATATTTATTGTTGTATTAACGCCAATCAGTAGTTTTGGAGGTGTACACAATTTTCATATTATAGTCTGTGTCTCTTAGGATAAAAATATCAGTATCACATATTAGGTACATATCTGAATCATATAAACATTCATCTGTAATAATACATATTTATATTCCACAAGCATAACGAATACATTACTGATTAATTTTATGAAATCGCGATAAATATACGTGAAGTTTTGAAAAACAAATCATTTACGATTTGAGTATATAAGCTAAACAACGATGCTCATTATATTGTATTATTCAGCAGTTATATTAAATACAAAATGAAGACTTCAATAATTGTGTTTACTTTGGCATTAGCTTTTTTGGCTAAGGTAAGAAATATTTTTCAATCCTAACGCACCCATCTGAATATTATCTAATTATTATTTTGTTAACTAGGTTGAAGCAAATCATTGTGGCGGATTACCTTGCCTTCCAGATCCTTATCTAGATTATTTAGCGTCACTACTACCGCCAGCATCATCATGCCAACTTCCGCTTCCTCTTCCAGTCTCACCTCCATGTTTCCCGCCTCCAAAGTTGATACCAGTACCACTATCACCTTTACCTTGTTTCTCCATCCCACCATTATGTCCAACATGCCCACTCCCTTGTTTACCACCACTACCACCATACTTCCTGCCACCAACATCACTTCCACTTCCAATTGCTCTTCCTCTTCCAGTCTTACCTCCATGTGTTCCTCCCCCAAAATTGATACCCGTACCACTATCGCCTTTCCCTTGTTTCTCTAATCCACCATTATGTCCAGCATGTCCACCACCAAGTCCACTCTCCTGTTTACCACCACTACCATCATGCTTCCTGCCATCACCACCACCACCACTTCCTCTTCCAGTCTTACCACCATGTGTTCCGCCTCCAAAATTGATACCAGTACCAATATCCCCTTTACCTTGTTTCTCCATTTCACCATTATGTCAACCCTGTGCACCTTGTCCACCACCTCCTTGCTTCTATTAATACGAAATGACCTTAGTTTTGAATTCCAATCATACTATAACTGTTTGATATGATGATATCATTTTATATCCACCTATATTTAACAAAAACTGGACAATACAATAACAAACCAAAAATACCGTTATAGATATGTACCTTCATGTTAGTTATAATATAAAAATGTAAACAATTTTAATCAATTTAAGAAATGTATAAGGGTCACCTGATATTTTATTGTTTCTCTTTTGTGTGCCATTTATATCTTATCATTGATAAATCGTATGTTATATAATGTTGTACAATTTTATAAATATAAAATTATACTCTACACGACTTGTTGATAATTATTCAGTTAATAATATAATCATATCTTGTAATATCATGTAGGTATGTACAACTTAGTAATATAATTGTAATGTCTTACATTTGAAGTTATAAAGCTACTATACACGGAGTGCACGCAGTGTATACTATACCCACCCAATGGTTTATTCTTAAATTTCCACTTGTAATACCTACAGTATTTTATTTTTAGTGATTGAAGAATGAAACGTATAAAAAAACATATAAAATATATGACATTTTGTGTTAAATGAAACTTAATCCATTAATTCAAAAATCCCGAGTATAGAACTATTTAGGTACATATTATATGCTCAGGCTACTGTTATAAGCATATCATATATTGTTATAACGTCTAACAATGAATAATTACTTTGAATCATCGTAAGGTTAAATAGGTATTTGTGTGAGGTATTATCATTCATTCCTCGATTTCTATCAATTATTTCTAAACCTCAAAGTAGTTACCGAGTGCGTCCCGTTTTTAATTTTTACCTTTTTTACAGCCCGAGTGTGTCCGCAGTCTTATCGAAAAAATTACAATGAATAGCTCGAGTGCGTCCTTGAAAACTTCCTATTTCTATGTGGGCTGAAATGAGTAGTAGTTCTGAACGGACACAAAATGCTTGTGAAAGTTTTCGTCATAAGTATAATTCGTTATTTTATACATACCATACATATATATATATATATATATATATATATATACATATATACATTTTTGGAAATATTAAACAAAATTCGAATCGACACTAACATAGCAATTCAAACGAGACTATATATAAACAACGAGAGAAAAAAACACAAGCAACAAAATGTTATTCATCGAAGACAACATAAATTAATTTAAAAATAATAAAATATCAAAATTAGATTTTGTCAAGAGAATAGCATTTAAACACCAGCCTATATAGATATACTAATAAATAAATAACATTTCTTAAATAAATAAAAAAATCATTTAAAATAATTAGTACGCTCGCCCAAATTCAAAGGTGAAAGCTAAAATAAAATATATTATCATATATTATCAAGAATCACAAGATATTTTTGGGACGTAAGTCTGCAGAAGTCAGTTCACCTCCTCGTGGTGCGCCCTGGGTAACTCTAAATACACTGAGATGCACTAAGACTGCGTTTAAATTGTACATTTAATGTACAAAATTTTTTCAGGGGGGGGGGGGGTTGCCACTTGGCCGTTACCTTATTTTTGAACCACTCGGAACATTGAAAAAAGATAATTTCGGGACGCACTCGGGAAACTAACAAGTTCATTATTATACGTAACACGTATTTCGATAAATATTTGTCCATGGACTTTTCAATTCACTGACGCAGAGGGTAATAAACACTATTGTTACATGATTCACCAATGTACTTGGCTACTGCCTCGCCGAATGTCACTGATGGTTATCCGCCCGAAAAGTATGTAACGGTCACAGCGTAAGAAAAATTCATTATCAAACATAAAACAACAACTGGTAGCTGAACTACTAACTATGCCATAGAATACAATATAATATATCACCACACATACCTATATAATATATAATACAGCACTAGGCCACTAGGGGGATTTAATTACCATCCATAACCAGAGCGTATAGCGAGATAAATATTTGTATTTTGTTACGCAACTAAACAACAATTAATTTTCTTTTCTACGGACAGTTTTTGTTTTGAAATGTGTTATGATCATGATTTTTTTTTTTAATTATTATTTTGTAAATACAAAAGTAGGTATACAACAGTATGAAAAAAAGAAATAACCAAAATAATAATAACGAACAGAGTGTGCAGAGACTAGGTGATTAGTTTCTGAAATATTTATTTATAAAAAATGACTTGTTTGAATAACGCGTTTCTGATCTGAGTGAAAATGTTATGATACTTTCAAAATGTCCTACAACGTAAAAACCGAATTTTCCTATAAAGAAAAATAATGGAAAAATCATACTGAAATCATCTTAAAAAATCAATACATTTATTTTTGGTGTCGCTAAGAATGATTTTATACTAAATGGATAGTGTATAATATATCTTCAAAAAACAATCGAATATTTTTTAATAATACAAAACAAAAAAGTTTTTTTTCACGCTGGTTATTATGAAAGAATGCAATTTTGTTTATAATTCATGGCGTTGACAATGTAAATGTTTCGTTCACATGCTTAAAGAGGGAAATTGTTTGTGAAAACAAATTTTTCTTGTTGAAGATATTTAACACCGTCAATACGTGAGAGACAAATACGAACAATTATTCAATTTCAGTTAAACACAGTTTTATCATAATCTTTAATCTTTATCAGAAACATGAATGAAATTATATTATTTAAGTTCTAGGAAATTATTGGCCCTTAGATTGAGCCGATTTTAAGTTTCAGACACGCTTAATTATATAATATAGGTACCTACTACCAGTACTACCTACTCGAGTTTTAATAATTTATCAAATATATGAGTAGATACTTGATAGGTTACGAAGAATGTATAAAACATTTTTTTTTTTCAAACGATAAAACTATCTATAGTTTCATAATAAAGTTAATAATAATTACAATTAAATTCTAAATAACATGAAATACAAACACCAAATATCTACCACCTATTAGAATAATTTTCAGTACTTTTCGAATAACTGTATCAAATGTGTACTCGTATACCGCTCTACGATGCTGTGAGTTATTACAATTGAACCATTCATTCAAAACATTCTTAGCTAATAATACTACAATGATTCATAAAATATACCTTAAATGATATCGTTCATATATTAATCGAGTTGCGCGTATTAATGACCTTGTAAATAGTTTAAGTGCAATGAAATATTATGATCGAAGTTTTAAATTGTATAGGTGTATTATTTTACATTTACATTTCAATGTTATTTTACTATACCTATTATACGTACAACTGATACAATATTATTGATTTGCGCGAAAATAAATAACCCACAAGTGCAAAAAAGCGGGTAAGTCGTGGATGTCGCTCTGCTGTACAGTAGGTTACTGTAATGGATGGGATTAAATTTGAATGCAATGATAGGTATCATTGTATACGAAAAACGATTCTGAACGGAGATGATTTGTCAGTCTAGGATATATTGTATTTAAATATTGTCATATATTCTATTTTGAAACAAATATTTTATTTTTCAATTAAGACGCATTTTGCATATGGCATGGTTAATCAATTAGTGTAGTTATCATGTAGTTATCATAATTCATAATACCTTATATTATCATAGATATACGTATACCTGGTTTGAGGATAAATCGTTATCATTACGCGATTTCATAAAAATTTAAAACTCAAACGCTCAAAACATTTTTCCTATAATGACGCTTAAATTTTCTCTATATCTATTTGAAGCAAAACTTATGAAAAACTTGGTGTTAAATTTTATAACCTTAGATATAAATACAAACAATATTATGAATTTTGTACTACAAAATAATTTGCAAATATTCATGGTTTTGACGAATTTTTGTCAATATTTGAAATTCAAATGCTAATAAAAATTTAATTTGAATTTCCGGTGGACATTATTTTTGTGATAAAGATTGACAAATTTGTAAGGAATCTTGTATTCAATTTTCAAATCTTAGATTTAAAAAGAAAATTTTTTATGAATTTCTAGCTTATAATAATTTTAATAATTTGCGAATTTTCGTAATTTTTACGTATTTAGACAAAATTTGAACTTTAAATGCTTATAAAAAAAAAGTGACTATAAATTTCTTGATTTTTCAACTGCTATTGTAAAAATATTTTAGGAGCCTTTTATTACATTTTCAAATCTTAGGTATAAAAGGAAAATTTTTTATGAATTTCTAGAATAAAATAATTTACGAATTTTTGTGATTTTTACGTATGTGGTCAAAATTAAAATTTGAATACATGTAAAAAAAAAATTGTGGCTATACATTTATTTTATTTTTCAACTGCTATTGTAAAAATATATTACGAGCCTTGTATTAAATTCTCAAATCTTAGAATTAAAAAGAAAAACTTTTATGAATTTCGATCTAAGATAATTTGAAAATTGCCGTAATTTTTACGTCTTAAGTCAATATTTGAACTTCAAATCCTAATAAAAAAAAATCGTGCCTATGTATTTTTATAATTTTTTAATCACTATAAGAATAACTTATGAGGAATTTTGCATTAAATTTTCAAGTATTTTGATAGGGCCATAAAAATTTTATCGACACTTCAAAAACAAATTTTCAGAAAAATTGAAAATTTCAGTTGTTTATAAATACCTCAAAAAAAGTCGAAATATTTTGAAAAATAAATCATGTAAAGAAATTGCCAATCTAAATAACTGATAAAATTTTTAAGTATCTACGACTCATACTTTTTGAATAATAACAAATGTTTAAAATCGTTTGAGGATAAATCGTTATCGTTACGCTATTTCGTAAAAGTTTAAAATTCAAACGCACTTAAAATTTTTCCTATAATGATGCTTCGAGTTTTCTCTATAGCTACTTGGAGGAAAACTTATGGAAAACTTAGTGTTGTATTTTTAATCCTTAGTTATAAACGCAAAAATTTTTATGATTTTTCAACTTAAAAATTACTTGCAAATTTTCGCGTTTTCGACAGATTTCGTAAAATTTTGAACTGTAAACGCTTATTAAAAAAAATTGTGACTCACGATTTTTAATTTTTTTTAGCTACAATAAGAACAACTCATAAGGAACCTTGTATTAAATTTTCAAGTTGTTTTGGTCCTCCAACATTTTTTTACCGACACTTCAAAAAAAAATTCTCAAAAAAATCGAAAATTTCAGTGGTCTATAAATAACTCAAAAAAAGTCAAAATTAAACTGTATATATATAACACTAACATAAATATTTGGTGAAAATTTCAAGTATTTACAATGATTAGTTTTTGAATTAGAACCATATAAAATAAATCAATTTGGTCAAAAACTGGGTTTGCGTAAAAATTCCAGTTTTTCTGTCATTTTTTTTGTTTTTCTTGATTTTTTTGAAAACTGTTGGAAAATATTTACTTTCGACCTTTATAATGCACCAAGGATCTTCAATTTTACATCGGAAACCACCCCCAACGTTTGAAATCGAAGCATTATTTCGACTAGTTATGCTGTACACAGACACACAAAAAAAAAAACACACATCATTGTAAAATCAATACATTCATCACTTCGTTCAGAATCTAAAAATTAGCTTTTTAACAACTCGTCAGCGCCAATAAATTTTATAAAAACGTGTATTTCATTAAAATCGTAATTATTATTAATATTTCATCTAGCATTTACAGTGATATTGAAATTGGTTTAAAAAAATCAGTAAAAAATCAAAATAATAATTTTGAGTATTGTTTTAAATTAGCGAAACAAGTATCATGAATAAAATAAATAAATATATTAAACTATATAATGAGTAGGTACCTCAAAATTAAATTTTAAATCTGAATCCAACCGTCATCAAGTATTTCAATCTAGACATTTTTTTTTTCGCTTTTATCCCACTACCAAGGTGAAAAAAGAGCAAATTCGTTTTGCGCTTTTGAGTTATCGAAAAACAAGGTCGATTTGCACCCTCGGGTTTTACCGTCATTGATGCGCAAGATCTACACTTGCTTGTATATTTCGATAGCTATGTAATACCTACGTAGTTGTACAAGAATAATTATTTACATTAAAACTTTTGTTTTCTTTTGCACTATATAATCGTAGCTTTGTTTTAAGACAATAAGTGTATACTGTATAGGTATATGCATGCAAGTCTATTGTCTAATATTATTCGTTCGTTCTGTTTTCTGAACCGTTTAATTATAATCGAGGTGAAAATTATACGTTATACTAATTATTCACATTTTTAAAACGTCGTAAATCAATTTTCGCCACCGCATTGTGCCACAGCGATGAATCCCGGTTGAGTGATCACGCAGAACTGATACCACGCCGCACTTTACGCTCCTTTCTTGTATCCGGGATTGGTGCTAAATATAGCTGATAATGATTGAATAGGTTAGGTGTACTAAAATATTACGAATTTCATGTCCGAGAGGTAGCTAGACGTGTTGGTATTTGTCAATGCCTAAGCGACGATCGGCGAACAGAAGAACGCGCGGTATGCCGCTCGACGTAATAGGTACAAGTTTAGAGGTCGGCGGAGTGCCCGGAAATGTTCAATGAGAAAACCTTACCTAACCAAACCTAACCCTTTAAGTAACAGTGTTACTGCTAATAATACATTTAAACGGAGGTGGTAAAACCAAAGACCTAACCTATTGCTATTGATTGTTTTCTAACGTTCAAACTTCAAATTGAAATATTAAATGAACCTCGCCGGTGTCTGCTTGATGAATTTTATACCTACATGCCGTTATTTAATATCACAGATTTTAATTTTTGGGTTTAAGCGACGACGGTGGTTTGCAAACGTTTAAGACGAATCTAAGGACGTCTACTAGCTGGTACATCGTATTATCACTGAAAAAGCCGTGACCGAAGGCCGACTCTGCAGCAGCAATCCAACGATTTTAATGGGATATACCTAATTGCTACTATGCGTAACCTACATTTCGTTTGAAAATAAGTGCGTGCCGGATAGAACATAAATAATAATAATAATACAATGTAATTCCACACTGCAGTTATTGTATAATAACCGTTCAGATTTCAATATCCGTTTCAAAGTCAAAAAATCCATCATCACTGCCCAGCTGCAGCAGTCGTTTGTGTGATGTACAGTATTTTCGTTTGACTTGAGTCAATAACGTGCATTATTATTATTATTATCATTATATTATCGGGTTTACGATTAACGATAGGTTGTTGTTATTTTTAAATGACGTGCGGTGTTATTATATCCATTCGATGATATTATTATATTTTTTAAACCGAACATGATACACGACATTGGTACCTGTCTACGTTTTAAGGTTAACAATTATCATTTATTCGGCATGTGTATAAAAATATTACGTATAACGACCGAATTTGATTAAAAATTAATAATATTATAATTCACAGCCGCAGGAATGACAGAGCGTTTTCGTTACCTACGTGCGCATTTTCGTCATTTTTGACGCACAGAATATTATGAAATAGTATTTATGAACAATATAGTATATTAGTATGTTATATCAGTATATTATTTTATATCTATTTAAACCTGCAATGAATATCGTGTTTTAGTCAAATCCTATGAGCTATAGGATTGTGATAAATAATATAATGGAATATTCTCAAATCTCTGGTTCTTGAAATATTGTGTTGTACCTACAATATTATTAGAAATTAATTACCCGTTACCTATATTATACCGTAATATCATTCTTTGTGTATACAGCTGGTAATGTTTTTTTTTTTATTTAATATTATTGGTAGGAGCAATGTTCCTAATAAATAATTTTTATGTAATTGTTTATGTTCGTTCGCTCTTTATACTTTTTTAACAGCAACATTATTTTCAAAATATTCAAAATTTCTGTCTAATATAATATTATATATTTAATACAATAACTTCGGTATTGATTTATTATTTTATTTTTACTATAATACAACGATAGTAAATAATTTTAATTATAAGTTGCAGTACCTGCAGCCACTAAAACATATTACTTAGTTATAGATAATAATATGGTGTAGGTAATAGTGTTAAGCGTCTATAGTTCTCGAATTCGTGTTTTTAATTATTACAAATTAATTAGACGTTACCTATTTAATGTACCTTCACGTACAAGTATACAGATCGTATAACATTTGTTTTTCTATAAGTAAATATAATATTATTTGGATAGGTGCTATATTCATATTTTATGTAATAATGCGTTAATTTTTAAATGCGCAATTGTTAATTATTCAAAATATTGTAAACGTACCGTTAAATAATAAATGTCATTAATATATAATTTAATTTCAATGGGTGTTATTTATTGTATTTTGACTAAATGTTTACAGATTATCCATAATTGTTATCATAACTAACTATTGATATAATCAACCATTAGCTAAAGTAAATTAAGTTTCGGTTACGTAATATACTTGTTTTCGATAAAATATGTTTTGCTTTTTTAGCGTTAAGGTAATGCACCACTAGGTATCGATTGTTGAAATTTATACCATATAACCCATATCTATAATATAAATTGACCTCCTAAAAAAATTTACAAAATAATTTGTCATTTTAGATTTCTTTGATTTTTATTTTCTATAAATTTCGACAAAAAATGTTATTCTAGGTTAAGATCCTTGAAAATTTAACACAAGATTTCTCGTAACTCATAATTTGTTAAGCTAGATCTATAGAAATATGTAAAAAGAATATAACAATTATAATTACCACCTTTAAAATAGGTTTGTTTTCATATATTTTAACTACATTAATTATTTTGTATTATTATGTTTAAAATAAAAATTATGGTCTTCATACGTAAAAAAATAAATAAATAAGATAATAAAAATGTTTCATTACAAAAATAATGTTTTTGTCATAAATAAATATAATATATTGTTGCTATGCGATTTGATACCATGTTTTATTCATAATAGAATCAAATAAATATTAAAATATTTGTCATTATATTTTATGCACTACACGAGGTATATTGTGTTACGCATTTAAGATATAAAATGAATTCTCAAAGAAATGATATTAATGTGACTTTGAGCTTGGATCAGTTAACGCCGGACGTAACAGGTTACAGGAAATTGAGCATTGAAAACAGCCCAGTTCTACAACAAACATCTAAGTCATTGAAGACTCAGATTATTACAACAGAAATGAAACCAGTCCAGCAGTCAAAGGTGGGCGTTAGCTATAGTTCAAAACATTTTTTTAAAGTTGAGATAAGTTACTATTTTTTTCCATATTAACTTTAAACTTATCAAGTTAAATTTATTAATTTTTAACTTTTAACTTAATGGTCAGGCATCCCTTCACTTAAAATAATTTGATTTCATTATTTTGATTAACTTTTCCTCTTTGCCTGCAGTTGGTAACAAACGAACGGAAAGATCGAGTCAAGTTGGCTCAACTTGAGTTGTCGAATGTATTAGAGAAAGCTTTGCATGCAGCGGCAGAAATAATGGGACCATTAAACTTTCGCCTTCCGGTGAATTTTACACAGCGGATCTATATTATTGATATTGAAGAAAAAGTCATGTCAACGGAAGATGATAAAGCTTATTACCAGCAATTGAGCATTGAGAATGCACCGGGTCTACAACAGTCGTGTACAAGTTTGAAGACTCATATTATTATGACAAAACCAAAATCCGTTCAGCAGCTTGTAACAAGTGGACAAAACCGTCGTGTAGAATTTATTCAACTTGAGTTGTCAAATATATTAGACAATACTTTACGTTCGGTAGCAATAAGGAATCCATTAAAATTGATCCTTCCAGAGATTTTTCCACAGCAGATTTATATTAATGATATTGAAGAAATATCTCATGGCAAAATTATGTCAATGGAAGATGATAAAACTTATTACCAACAAATGAGCATTGAGAATGCACCGGGTCTACAACAGTCGTGTACAAGTTTGAAGACTCATATTATTATGACGAAACCAAAATCCGTTCAACAGCTTGTAACAAGTGAACAAAACCATCGCGTAGAATTTATTCAACTTGAGTTGTCAAATATATTAGACAATACTTTACGTTCGTCAGCAAAAAGGAATCTTTTAAAATTGATCCTTCCAGAGATTTTTACTCAGCAGAATTATATTAGTGATATTGAAGTAATATCTCACGGCAAAATTATGTCAACGGAAGATGATAAAACTTATTACCAGCAATTGAGCATTGAGAATGCACCGGGTCTACAACAGTCGTGTACAAGTTTGAAGACTCATATTATTATGACGAAACCAAAATCCGTTCAACAGCTTGTAACAAGTGAACAAAACCATCGCGTAGAATTTATTCAACTTGAGTTGTCAAATATATTAGACAATACTTTACGTTCGGTAGCAATAAGGAATCCATTAAAATTGATCCTTCCAGAGATTTTTACTCAGCAGAATTATATTAGTGATATTGAAGTAATATCTCACGGCAAAATTATGTCAACGGAAGATGATAAAACTTATTACCAGCAATTGAGCATTGAGAATGCACCGGGTCTACAACAGTCGTGTACAAGTTTGAAGACTCATATTATTATGACAAAACCAAATTCCGTTCAGCAGCTTGTAACAAGTGGACAAAAGCATCGTGTAGAATTTATTCAACTTGAGTTGTCAAATATATTAGACAATACTTTACGTTCGTCAGCAAAAAGGAATCTTTTAAAATTGATCCTTCCAGAGATTTTTACTCAGCAGAATTATATTAGTGATATTGAAGTAATATCTCACGGCAAAATTATGTCAACGGAAGATGATAAAACTTATTACCAGCAATTGAGCATTGAGAATGCACCGGGTCTACAACAGTCCTGTACAAGTTTGAAGACTCATATTATTATGACGAAAGCAAAATCCGTTCAGCAGCTTGTAACAAACAAAAACAATTATCGCATAGAATTTACTGAACTTGAGTTGTCAAGTATGTTAGACAAAGTTTTACGTATGGTTTTGGCAGTAGAAAAATCATTAACGCCAAAAAGAAAACATGACCTACCACTGTTGGCAAATCGACGTCATAATCTCGTAAAATTTCCTAAGATTAATCAACTCGAGTTGTCAAATATGTTAAACAAAGTTTTACGTATGGTAACGGCAATAGAAAAATTATTAGCTCCAAAAAGAAAACATGGCCTGCCGCTGGTGACAAATCGGCGCAAAAATCTCGTGGACTTGCCTAAAATTGAGTTGTCAGATATATTAAAACAACCTTTGCCGGTGTCGACAGCGATAGAGATACCATTAAACTCAGTTATCCCGGTGAATTATACACAGCAGTACTATAATGGTGATGTTGAAGAAAAATCTTACCAAAAAATTATGACGACAGAAGCTAATATGACACATCACCAGCAATTGATCATTGAAAACGAACCGGATGTACAACAGCCGTCTACAATTTTTGAAACTAGGATTGTTATGATGAATACTAAATCCGTCATGCAGCTTGTAACCAATGGACAAAATCCTCAGGTGGAGATTACTCAATTGGAGTTTGAGTTGTCAGATTTATTAAAAAGGGCTTTGTGGGAGGCGGCGGCAATAGAGAGATCGCTGAATTTGGTCCTTCCGTTGAATTTTACACATCACCAGCGATTGAGCGTTGAAAACGAACCGGGTGTACAACAGCCGTCTACAATTTTGGAAACTAGGATTGTTATGACGAATACTAAATCCGTCATGCAGCTTGTAACCAATGGACAAAATCCTCAGGTGGAGATTACTCAATTGGAGTTTGAGTTGTCAGATTTATTAAAAAGGGCTTTGTGGGAGACGGCGGCAATAGAGAGATCGCTGAATTTGGTCCTTCCGTTGAATTTTACACATCACCAGCGATTGAGCGTTGAAAACGAACCGGGTGTACAACAGCTGTCTACAATTTTGGAAACTAGGATTGTTATGACGAATACTAAATCCGTCATGCAGCTTGTAACCAATGGACAAAATCCTCAGGTGGAGATTACTCAATTGGAGTTTGAGTTGTCAGATTTATTAAAAAGGGCTTTGCGGGAGGCGGCGGCAATAGAGAGATCGCTGAATTTGGTCCTTCCGTTGAATTATACACATCACCAGCGATTGAGCGCTGAAAACGAACACGGTGTACAACAGCCATTTAGAGAAATACGATTTCCCCTTGCAACAACAAGAACAATGATATCTTCGTGGCAATTCTATTGGAATATGAGATGCGGAACAACAAGACCAGCAATCACAGAAGTAATTTCTTCTGAAAGTATTGTAAGACAAGAGGATTTAGACTTACAGGTACCTGGTTCTGGTAATGTTCATCGCATATCATTCCTATCAGCTTTATGGAGAAGATTCATTAAGGTTGGTAGATTATTTTGCTGCTGGCACAGTAATACAACTTTGGAGGAAGAATGATAAAAATCGTCCAACTCATATTAAAAAAAATTATAAGTATAAAATAAATAAATATATGTATAAAAATAAAAATTTTACTTTTAAATTTTATAAGAGATAAATTCACTCTATTTTTAGAAATAAATTCCTACGATTAATAATAATTATTGTGAACTTAAAATTTGATGTTTGTGAAGTTAGCCCTCCTATTCCAAAACTATTCCAAAATTATTGTAACTTAATCTAATATGATTTGATTAAGTGGGATCAAGTTCAAAATTAACTTAATTAAAAATAGAACTTTTTTAATTAGTATTCTCCTGGGGAAGTCGATCAGCTCTCAAAAATTATGAGGTTACAAATTCTAAAACGTTGATTGTTACAAATTGAGTTTTATAAGTTACAAACTTTTCTGAACTAGTGAATTAAGTTGAGGGAGAGACCTGTGTGAATTTGGCCCCTTATCGAGAAATTACCAGTTCTTTGAAAAAACATGAGATTACAAATTCTAAAAATTAAATGGTTTAAAGATGAGAAGATTACAATAATTTTGGAAAGCTCTTATACACGGAGTGGCTAACTTCACACATATCAAATTGTACGTTCAAAATAATTATTATAATCATAATAATAATATCTAAAAATAGAGTAAAAGAACTTATTATAATATTTACAAGTAATATCATTATGTTCTAAAAATTTGTTTCAAAATTTATTATTCCATGTGTTTACCAATTCGGGAGCCAATAATGAGTTTCTCAACCGGATAATATTGGAATAATAGAATTGTTTTTAAAAGTTGGTGGTATTATTATGATTATAATAATTATTGTGAACGTACAGTTTGAAATGTGTGAAGTTAGCTTCCCCACTGTATAAGATCTTTTAAAAATTATTATAACCTTATCATTTTATAACCATTTAATTTTTAGAATTTGTAGCCTCATGTTTTTTCAAATAACTGGTAATTTCTCGATGAAGGTCCAAATTCACACAGGTCTCCTGTTCAACTTAGTTCACTCATTCAGAAAAATTTGTAACTTATAATACTCAATTTGTGACAATCAACATTTTAGAATTTGTCACCTCAAAATTTTTGAGAATTTATCGATTTCCACAGGAGAATACTTAATAACAAAGTCCAATTTTTAATTGAGTTAATTTATAACTTGATCCAACTTAATCAAATCATATTAGATTGGGTTACAATAATTTTGGAACAGCTCTTATAAATTGGAATGCTAACTTCACAAACACCAAATTTTAAGTGCACAATAATTATTATTAATCGTAGTAATTTATTTCTAAAAATAGATTTATTTTTCTAATGTGAGTCGGACGAGTTTCATTTCATTCTTGTACCAAAGATGGAACACTGTGCCAACAGCACAATAATCTATCTGCTGTAATGAATCTCCTCCTTAAAGATGATAGGAATGACCTGCGACGAACACTGCCGGAATCGGGTAATTGAAAGTCTAAATCCTCCTGTCTTCCAATAGTTTCAGAAGAAATTATTTCTGTAATTTCTAGTCTTGTTCTGCATCTTATAATCTAATGGGATGGCCATGAAGGATTCACTTTTTTTGTTGTTACAAGGAAAAATCTAAATTCTCTAAATGGCTGTTGTACAACTCGTTCGTTTTCAACGCTCAATTCCTGGTGATGAGTCATATTACATTATGCCGTCGTAATTTTTCGATGAGATGTATCTTCTACGTCATCATAGTTCTGCTGTTTAAAATTCTCCGGAAGGACCGTGTTTAATGATTGCTATTGCTGTCGCCAGACGCAAAACTTTTTTTAAATAAATCTTACAACTTAAATTTCAGTTGAGTAATCTCCACCTGACGATTTTGTTCATTGGTTACAAGCGGCTGGACTGATTCGTAATAATTTATTTCTGAAAATAGAATGATATTATCTCTTATAAGATTTTAAAGTAAGATTATTATTTTTATAAATATATTTATTTATTACCTATATTATAATTACTAATATAATATAATCAAATATTAAATTTATTATAATTATAATTTTATTTATGTAATTAGTATATAATCATAGAAACTACAAATTAAATATTTTTAACAAATGTGAGTATTGAATGATGTACAAACAATTTACAGTTAAAAAAATATTCATAATTTGTTTTAAAATAAAAATATAATAAACACATTATGAGATGTCCAAGATAATAGATAATAGATATCATATTATTATATAGGTAATAAATAGATTAGAACATTTTATTTATTTATAAAAATAATAATCTTACTTTTACATTTTATAACAGGTAATTTCACACTAAATTTAGACATGGTTATGATTATAGTCATGATTTTAAACATAAAGTTTGTTTTTTGAACTTGAGTCAGAGAGCGTGAAAAATACGTCAACATTCTCGTAATAGAAAATAGGTAATACATATAAAATGTACATTTTTTTAATGCCTTAGGTAAACTAACTTGATCAATATTATAGGATAAATACAGTATGAACACAAGATGAATATAGGATCAATCCGTCATTGAGAAATCTATCTTTACTCGGAAGGATCAAGGTTACAAATTCTAAGAAGTTGATCACGAATGGTTATACATTGAGTTGTATAAAAAGCTGTATAAGTTTCAAACTTTTTTGGACAGTTAAAATAACTCAGTTTAATTTATATTGTTATATAAAAAACATAAAAATAAAAACTAAAAATTTCACTTATCGTCTTGTTTAATTTTAGACTCTGAGCGGAGCGATATCATAAACAATCATTATTGTAAGTCAAATACCTATTGGAATAATTGATAATTGAATACTCAATAATCAAATACACAAAACACAGATACTCAACATGAATCGAAAAGCAAACAAAATTTTAAACTTATAAATTTATAAAAAAAAATGACTCCAAAAATTATTATTATACAAAGATCATTTTACCTAGGTTAAAATTGCAAACATCTAACTCTATACTTATATTTTTCGATTTTTTGATATTTACCTATACATTTTTTATGAGCACAGTATAAAAATAATTGAAAAATTAGATGTCTAAAGACTAGAAAGTTCCTGTAATGGATATGTCCAATTTTAATTCAATAATAATTGTATGTACAAAAAACGATTCTGAACAAAGACTGTCTGTCAGCCTATAATATTACTAAATAAATTGTATGATATTATTATGATGGAAGTAATTTATTTTACTATTAGGTATTAGTAATTCAACAGGTCAATACATTTATATTAAAATAATCGCATTGGAAAATGTAATTGTGTGTATACTGTATAAGTGTAGTAAAATAATGTACTCTAAAATTTTCAAGTACGCATAAAAAATACAACAAAATAATTAAAATCGTTACTCTTAGTTATATATATTATGTAATTTTGTCCAAATTGAAACTTAAAATATTAGTAAAAAATAACAGAAGGTAAATGTATTTTTTAGATTTTTTGGTTACAGTATGAACTAATCATGATTATCCTAGTTTTCAAATTTCAATGCTGAACTATAAAAATTGAACATTTTACAATTCTTTAACTAAAACATTCAAGATTTTGATAAATTTAAACTTCAAATATAATTATAAAATAATAGTGTCTTTGGATCTTTAATACTTATCGACGACCGAAATTAAATCAACTTATAAGGAACCTTGTGTTAAATTTTCAAGCGTTTTGGCGCAAAAAATAAAAATATATTTATAGAATTATAGAATAAAATTAAATAAAACAATTTTAATTTTCAAAAGTCTATAAATAATTTAAAATGAGTCGAAATATTTTAAAAATTTAACCATGTATATAAAATGATATATAAACATTCGATGAAAATGAAAGTTTCAACTACCTGCCTAGGAATATAATTGTTCGAATAAGGAGATAATTGTATGAGAGTTTGTTAAATTACGAGTGAAGTGAATATTCAACGAATAAATTAAAACCCTCATAAAAATTAATTTGATTTTTCAAAAATTGAAAGGAATAATGATTGAAATTGAATAAAATTGAAGTACCAATAAGAGGTAATGGAAGACATAAAGAAAAAACACATAATTGTGAAATCAATACATTCATTTATACAAAATTCATCGCTCCATCCAGAATATAAAATTGTGTTTGCTGTATGCCGGCTCGCACGAACAATTACAAAATATAATAGAACGAATCAATATAGTGAGCTTACAATCTCTTAAATATGATTTAGTGGCCCATAGATTAAATTTTATCAAACCATTAAATGTCCACATATTTCACGAGAAAATGCGTGAAACAATATTATGAGTAATTAATTTACACCTAGTAAGAAAGTGATCGTAAAATTAAATTAATATACTAGGTATATACATTCTGGCTTTCTTATATTGTTGTGCAAATAAAATAAGTTTAGTATAAGGTACAACATTTTTAGTCGAATATCGATCAACTTCTTTGTTGAGGGCCGATATAAATTTAAAATCTAGGTAGCCCAAACATTTCCAATTCGGTGCTAATTATAAGCTTATCAGTACCTGTGCAAATACTTAAAAAAATATTACAATAAGAAGGTAACGGAGATTATATTATTCTAATGTTTAAGTCCATAGTTCTTGAAATCGTTATTTTTAATTACTAGAAATATTAATTACCTACTATAGTCACCTCTATAATGTGGCTATGCGTATGGTATGTACAACTGATAGAATTTTTTTTATTAATGTGTATTAGTTATATAAACATCATATTATTAATGTAATTATGTTCATAGATCTTATGTTTAACTGCAAAATTATTAATAATTTTCCATGTTCAATTTCTTTTGGATAAAATATGATTACATTTTAATACATATTAATGTATTTTTATTCAAAATCTTACTAAAAAAATATTTTTAAAATAATAATCAGAAGAAAAGTTTTTAAATTTGTCAATTTTCTTTGTATTGTAGATATGAGTTATTTCTGTCGCCCTTAGCTTGGCAGCACTATTGTTTCAAGGTCCTATGATTTTAATTTTTTTTTTCAACTTACCTATAATGATAATAATCGGAAAGACAGAAAAGATTTTTTTTTTTAAATACATTAAAAGGTAACCTTCCTATCTTTTAGTTAATATTACACAATAGTTATAGCTCATCGCTCACAATATATTAAGTGCAGTTAAATAAACATTACACGTTCAAGTTATAAGAAATCGTGACAGTAGCAGCACCTGTAGACACAAAAAAATAAAAACATTACGTAGAGCGGGAAGTGTTTTTTTTTTTAACCATAATATTGACATTTATACGTCCAATAAAAAAAATATCGAATTCAGCGGAAAACTGATATCCATTGCGAGTCTCAAATTTGCGACACAAAGAGCCTAGTAAATATCTAAGCTATAATGGCCGTCGACGTTTCTGGGTTTTCGCTTTGTACCTACTCTAGATTGTATCTGTAAATATTTCGTAAAATATTTAATCTCATATTATAGACATTGAAAGAAGATTAATTATTTTAGTACGTTGCAAATGTGTTACCGCCGTTACAATTTCAACAGCTATCTCCATTCCATATAATAATAATCATTATTAAAGTCAGTACGGTTGTGCGATAAATTCAGTTGTATATATTCATATTATAATATTATCATCACGCCGATAAACGCCTATTCCGAAGCCTTATAAGGAATAATACAAACATTTGTTATCTTATTAAACTTAGACGATTAAAATATGTGACTTGTGGCCAATTTCTGTAACGATATAATGATATGGCAGTCGATGTACAGTAACACGAATGCTCATTCTAATATTATTTTATAATGACATATATAAGCGTAGGTACCTACTCTTAACATACATATGCCTACTATCTAACGGTGACTATAAATTGTGTTCTCGTACAACGATGTAAGCATGACGGTTATATTATTAGGTATTTATTATTTTGCTATCTAGTTACCACTTATCATTCATTTTTTTCATTTTTATGGATATTTAAATTACTATAATGCTGTGCTGTCAAGCAATGTGACAACTATTTTGTTTCCGGCGAATAACAGTATTTAAATAATATTATATTGTATATTAGGTATAGGTATCCATTTGTTCGTCCATGACCGTCCAACGATTTATTATGTAACATACCTCATATGTGTATAATCATATTATATACTGAAATCCATATTATAACGAGCAATAAAACAAAATAACCAACCGAAAAATTGATTTTATGTCATCGTACATAAGTTAAAACTTAAAAGCAGTCGTGTTAAGTATTCGAATACCTACTTGTATTTAAATAATCAAAAAATACTTTTTATGGGTATGTAACAGTTGCCCCCCAAAAGTACCTTTTTTTATACCAATTCCCCCCCCCCCCCCAAACTACCTAGAGCAAAATGTACCAATTATTTCCCTCAATCAAATGTACCAGTTGCCCTCATATGTTAATATATACACGATTACAATATGTAGCCTGTAAAATAGGGGAGGTAAATATACAAATAATAAATAAAATCATTTATAAAAATAATGTAAAATAGTATAAAATGATAAAACCAAATTTTAATATTTGCAATTATATATGATATTGTATTTTGTAATAAATAATAAATATAATATATAATACAAATAGTATGGATAAAATGAAAATTGTATTAACAATAATAGCCTACTACTAGGTGCAAAGCCAGGATTTTACAAAAACGCCTAAATTTAGATGCGTCTAAGTGGATAGCCGATTTACATAATTATTATATCTATTTTTTTTTTTTTTTTTTTGACAAATTATGCCACATAATTATAATATTATTATTTCATTGACTTTTTCATATTATTTTGTTGGTAATTATTATAAGCATAGGTATGAATATTTTCTATAATTTTATACAAATTATCACATTTAATATGCCACTTATCATATTATTTATTATGAATTATTTATTTCTATCGTTTTATACTATTTTAAATTATTTTTATAAATAATTATATTTATTTTTTGTATATTTACCTCCCCTATTTTACAGGCTACATAATGTAATCGTGTATATATTAACATGTGAGGGCAACTGGTACATTTGGTCGAAGGCAACTGGTATATTTTAAAAATCCCGATAACAGCCTTGGGGGGAAACTGGTCAACACCCTTTTTATTTGTATTTATATTTTAGAATACTATGAAAACTTTTTCTATTCCAATTCCATTTTCCAATATTTCATAATGTACTGTTTACTTAGATTTTGTTTTAAAAATATTATTTCATAACGGTTATAACTTCTGAGAATTTATAAATTAAATTTTAGATTCGTCGATATACAAGTAGATAACTGAATGGATGAACCCTCGTCAGCCCCTCACTGGCCTCACTCACACTTACCCAGGCATACGGACAACCACAACTGGTTGGATTAGCTATTATCTTGAATCAGTCTTTATTTTCAAGTTTGATTTTTCAAATTTATTAAACTAAAAAAAAATATTTGTTGAAGTATTTTGAATACTTTTAAAAAAGTATTTGTAGTTATACTCAAATACTTTTAAAAGGAAGTATTTGAATACGTATTTTAAATATAAATGACACCAAGATTTGCCTATAGGTACCAATATGTATAGAACGGAAATCGTGTAATTCTTTTCAAACACCAAAGATGTGTAACTTACTGAAATAATATATTACAGTGCGAGAAAACAAAATCAAAGTTATGTAGTATCAAAAATTGGAATTGCACGATCTACGTAAATCATATTATATAGGTATATTTGCTGATGGAATTCGATTTCGCAACATTATTATTGACGATCAAACTTCATTGATATACCTATAACACCATTGTGATGTATGTGGAAGAACTCTAAATCTGTTATACTGTATAATATATGTTATACTCACTGTAATATGTCAATATCAAATTTTTTTTTTCCAATTTTATGTAACTTAATATGTTAATAATACATCGTAATTAATTCATTATAGGTAGTAATTTTTTACTATTCGTCATTATTATTTAATAGTGAAAAGTAAGTAGGTATACAGGCACAAATAACATATTATGATTTAGCTTATTTTAGTTGCATACTGTACAGGTGTCACGATAACTGATTATATTAGTGTCAATAATAACTATTGTTTGGACGTTAATATGAAATATAATTTATTTCGTTTAGTTAACGATAAAATAAATATTATACTTTATGTCTTGGAAGCACGTCATATTGCATTTAATAATCGACTATAGCGGCGAACAAGAATTATATACATGGTGAATATATTAACACTATTCACTTATCATCTTAAAAAAAAAAAAATAAGTTCCATAAAAATATTTTTTCTGCATAGTTTTAAATCATTAAAAAACAAACGTCATTTAAGAAAAATATTAGTATTTTTAACTATTTCTATCGTTATTATTTTTTTTAAATGTAATTTGTATTTTATTTTTAATATCATATAATAATAAAATCGAATTTTGATGGAATATCTTTTTAGCCATAACTTATAAGTATTCAAACTTTTGAATTTGGATCATCAGAGTGTCACTCAATGGGTTATAGACACTCCACAAAATGTTAGTCCACCGCTTTGCTCATCAAGATTTTAAAGACTTATATAATAGACTAGGATTTATATGCATAGCTACTTTTTTTTTTTATAGCGACCTTTTAAAAATTTGGTTATTGATGTTCAAGAATCACCTCCAATCGATACACGTAGTATATTTTTTACTTTATGTCAAATACAAACACGAAAAATGCATGTTTTTTTATGTATTTGAAAAATAGTTTGATGTAAAATGTTAATTGTAAGAAGTTAGGTGTCACATCATCATATTTATCACGTTTATAAAATCAAAAATTTTTTCGTTGATGAAAAAATAAATGTACTAATTTATTATGAAGCAGATTTATCTAAATTTAAGACGAACAAAAAATATTGAGCTAAAAATGGCTTTAGTAAAAAAAAAATGTATTTTTTTTTAAATTTTGTTTTATTCAAATACATTAAATTCTTTTAAAAATGTTTGGTGTATGATAAATGTTTCTTTAAAATTTGAATTTGGTAATTTTTATTTATGCAGATGAACCAAATGAGTCGAGGCAACTGAAATATAGTTTAAGACTTTGAAAAATATTGGAGTGCGACACGAGATGCTCTCTTAATGTTGACGTATGTCGTACTGAGGAATTTGCATACTTTTATCGTTTTTGGGTTTTCTCTTTATGTTTTTTAACAACAAATAAATATAATACTATTTTAAAGTAGCGCGTCATAAAGGTTTTTCACATTATGTGTCGTAAGTACTGTACATGTGTTTACATTATAATAATTACTTGTTAGCACTGCAACCATTTTAATTCAGAGGTTTTATAAGTATATCTCTAAGTCAATAACACTATTTTTAGAATAATATTTTTGATGAACAATCATTAAAAAATATTACCTCGTATTATAAAAGCACCAAAATTGTTTTAATTTAAAATATTCTTTGGTTTACCTTAATTTATACAAAACATAATACATCGTTCAAAATAAATCTCAAAGTTTATTATTTTGAATATAATGTTATAATATATAGTTCCAATTAATCTACAAATATTAAATAGAAATGCTGTAGGAGCACGTTTGAAATATTTTAGTGCGCTCATATAACAATATAAACTATTATTAAACGCATCTTTACGTAGGTTTATTGTTGTGTTGCAAAGATACGTTATTAGCCTACATAAAAAACCTAACAACGGTGATTCGCATTCTCGTTAACTATATTCAAAATTATTTGCTCAATAGCGCTGAAATAAAACCAACAAAGTAATGTTAGTATCTCAAAATTACTCTTGAAAATCCATGTTAATTATAAACCACATAAAATGTGATAAAATATTTTGTTCCTAGTTATTAATGTCGGGTCATTCTATAGAAAAAAAATTAATTGCATAATTGAGATAATAATTTTGACCGATTATAGACTATCTTACGTCAAGCCCAGGTATGTTCGGAAAAACGTGGCGAATACTATAAAAGGGAGAGAAATTGAAAAAATCGACTCATTCTGACGCGGTCTATCATTTTAATAATTACATTAAAAAAAAAAAAAAAAATACAAAAAATAATATAAAAAAAAAAAAAATGAAACTATCGGCGTTACTTTTCTACGTGACAGTGACACTTCTAAAATTACTGGTACGTTTTTTGTATATAAAAATTAGATAATATTATTTTTTTCATTTGTTAAGTCGTCTGTATCCGTACATCGTTTAACCATTTTGTTAATAATTTATGTTTGACACTCACAAATTTTTTTTCAGACTACAGAAGCCCATTATAAATCTAAACACGTGGAATCATCAGTGTCGTCGCCATTAGGAGGACTCCAGCAAGCTACCGCACTATCGACAGTCGGCCAGTCTTCCGACTTGATGACTAAATTAGCAGTTCATAAGACCATAGCATTTTTGACCATTCTGTCGTCAAATCCGAAGTTGCTGTGCATCGTCCCGCCATTTTTAATAGTTGACTTTCTAACACAGCTGTCGTGCAATCCGACCGTACTTGACGCCGTACCTCAATCCTTATTGAAAGGGTTTATGACCTCGTTATCGTCCATCCCGACACTCGCAAGTGCAATACCTTCAAATTTGTTCGTGAAATTCAGCAGCACTTTGTCGATTGGAACACCTGCAGACGCCACGGGGACCGTTGAATCTTCAAGGCCCGAAGTCCTCCCGACTCCATCGGCACTGACATCGGTAAGTGCACAAGATTCCGCCGTGATAACTTCCGGGCCGGCATCCGGCTTACCGGGTGTTGCCGTCACCAAAGAACTCACGGCGTCTGCCGCGCCGGGCGCTCAGTCACCGGGGTCGGTTTCCGGCTTACCTGATGGTGTTGCTGTCACCAAAGAAGTTGCAGTTGCTGTAACGCCAGTTCCTGCTTCACCCACGGCCCCCGTCTTACCGGCAGATTTACCCACGAGTGATCCATATCCACCACCTGTGCCTTCAGCGCCAACCGCGCCAGCCGTTTCAGCCGTTTCAGCCGTTTCGGCCGTGCCAACCGCGCCAGCCGTTTCAGCTGTTTCAGCCATTTCAGCAGTGCCAACCGCACCAGCCGCGCCAGCCGTTTCAGCCGTTTCAGCCATTTCAGCAGTGCCAGCCGTTTCAGCCGTGCCAACCGCGCCAGCCGTTTCAGCCGTTTCAGCCATTTCAGCAGTGCCAGCCGTTTCAGCCGTGCCAGCCGTGCCAGCCGTGCCAGCCGTGCCAGCCGTGCCAGCCGTGCCAGCCGTGCCAGCCGTGCCAGCCGTTCCAGCCGTGCCAGCCGTTCCAGCCGTGCCAGCCGTTCCATGTGTAAATGTGCCCACCGTTGGATTGCCCATACCATCTCCGCCGATTTCAACACTGTCCATCCTGACCTCGCTGTTCAACAAGGGAACAGCTAGTCAGATAGATGCCAAAATAGACAGTATAATCAAACTGTTTACAGGTGGCAACTTAAAGTTACCACAACTGCATACACCTAATAAATCTGTACCAACAAAACCGGTAATAAACGTTACACCGGGACCAGACAAAGTGTTTGTCCTTTTACCCGCTCCGCTATTTGGAAAACCTGAAATACCATCTTTACAGGCGACCAAACTATATTATAAACCAGAATCTTTAAACCAGATTCTCAATTTCGTTCATGAACGTTTATTCACACCCAAAAAAAAACTTAGCTTGCCCAAAATTAATTTGCCAAATCTAAACACAAATTACCCAGTGGTGCCCTTGCAGGCTAAACCAGTCAAATGTCTACCATCAATTTTCTCCAAAGTTCCTTGTTAAATATAAAATAGCCCCGTTCATTTCCCCGAAATCATACGCATCTTTATTTTTAATGTATTTATTGTTTTTTTGTACTATATAATTATATGATTATAATATGTTAACAAATTAATATTATTGCTATTTATTTATTTATTTTGCACCGTTTATATAATATTATGTACTTATGATTTAGACCGTTGTGATAATAATTATATTTGTGTATAAATATATACATATTATGTAGGTATGCATTATAAACCGAATAAATACCATGTATTAATTGTTTTACTAATCAGCGGTTTTGTTACAATAAAAAAAAACAATCCTTGTTAAATTATTTCATTAAACGTTGCGTTTAGGTATTTATTGTTTTATCTGTCCTATTCTTGGAATATAATATGTTGAACTATTTAATTGTCACGCGCCAAGGCATATATACTATCGTCGAAAGATGTAAAATATGCTGTTTGAAACAATTACGGAACTGCAGGGGAAAGTAAATGACACACCTAACACGACACAACGTCGCGATAGATATGAACTCGTAATATTTATGGTATTGGTCTCACTGAGAGTATAAGTACGTAGGCGCCAATGTATTAAGTGCAATATGCACGAAAATTGGGTAAAACACCATAAATAATTAATTTAGACATTTTACCAGTTCAGCTTGAAGTTAGTATAGAGTCATATTCAATGAAATTAGTAAAGTGTAAAGCTGTTGATAACTGTTTTAGTCACTAAACAAAAATATTCAAGCAAAAAAAATGTATTTGATTATTTGTAGAAATGAAATTCTGTTTCACAAAATAAGTATGGTAGGTACATTAGTGTGTAGGTATTAACATTTATCACCTGTATTTTATTTTGAATAGACATTAGATAATATTATGTATTATTAATAATTATCACTTAAACCGATTAATTCGTTATAATTAAATTAAATTTAGTTATTGATAATATGAGTTCAAAGTAGCAAAAAATTACAGAGGGGGGGGGCTGTGATTTCTGTACATTATTGATCGTTGTATACATAAAAATTATATCAATACAAATAATACACTTTTAGAAATTTAATATAATATAATATTTTATAACTGTTATAGTTATAAACTAGACATTGCAGTTTATCAATTATTATTATTATTATTATTATTATTTTTTTTTTTGTAAGGGGAACCCACGGCAACATAGGATATTGGGTGTGTGGTAGTACGGTAGGGGTTATTTTTGTGTATTTGTTTGTAGGTTTTTAAGTGGGTAGGGTTGTATCACGTGTTTGTGTATGTGTGGCAAGGCTATGTTGCTAAAAATCCTGGATGGTCACCCAGTCAGTTAGTGCGTTTCCGTAGATTGAGCGTACGACCGCGTCTCACCAAGCCATCATCAATTATTATTATTGGTCTTTAAACACTATGAAAGTAATAAAAGGAACCGAAACACCACCACCTGTTCTTATCACAAGTAAATATTCTGAATCAAATTAAACACATTTCATAAAATATATCTATAAATCTCACCTTAAAAAATAAATAAACTTTTTAAATTAATTTGAACTATTCGAATTCTACAGGTTTGAGCGTTCTACATAGGTACCTTTTGAAAATAAATAAATTATATGTTTAAGAGGACGTTATACCCACATGTGTTATCTCCGTCATATAAGTGCGTTAAATTGCAAATTTTACGCTCAGCAGATTACGTTTAGCTCCGCGAGTTTAAAATTTAGAGTGAATTTACCTCTTATAAAAATTAAAGGCAACTTGATTATTGAGGGCTTCTCATAGGTTATTTATTATATTTTAATTTTAACGCGAGTATTAATGAGTAGTTTAAGATATACAAACAAATTACAATTTTAAAACACTCATAACTCGCTTTAAAATTAAAATATAACAAAAAGCCTACGAGTAGTCATCAATAATAATGTTGCCTTTAATTTTTATAATAAATGCAATGTTACGCACTTGTAAGACGGAGACAGTACATCCGGGTCTAACGTAAAGGCACCTTAAATAAACATGCATTTGTATCGACATCAAATGTATGGAACCAAATTTTTTTGCCCTCTCCTGCCCCTCACCGATTTAAATCATGCTAATAGTAATACAATATAATTAATTTGTGTTTATTCTTCGTAATTATTAGGGTAAACATTCCTCATCACGTATGAGGCACGTTCAATGCTACATTGAAGACACGATTTCCTATGTAAATAAATGTGACGTTAACCATTTCGAGCAGTTCTGGTGCCACAAAAAATTGTTTACAGAAAAAAAAAATCGTTCGTGTTGAATTGCGACATTTTTATAGACAGATTATTATGCATAGGCGTACAATAATATTGGTGAAATAAACTGTACATTTTGGATAATTTAAATGAATTTGAATAACTCATTTAAAAATATTTAAGTACTAAATCAAACATTGAGCTTACGGGGCTAGGTAAATTGGGTCCGAAATAAATTTGGTACATTTTGAAGGTGGTAAATTTAATCCTGTGAAAAAACAGGAAGTTGGTAAGTTGGGTCTCGCGAAAAAAATAGATTTTAAGTCCCAAATACTAATTAAAAAGCTAAAAACTAAATTTCGTAAGATTATACTGTTATACCTATACTTAATTTATAATAATTAAAAATATTACAAATGTAAATTACCTATAATAAAAAAATAAAAAATAAATTTCATTATTATTATATTTAATATATAAATCGATATATTATAAATTATTATTGATATATATATATATATATATATATATTGATTATTTGGTAGGTATCATAGGCATATATTATGATAATAAAAATGAAATGTACTATTATTTATTTTTTTAATTAGTAGCCAGAACGGCGCGCGCGGCGGGACCTTCAACTTTTTTTTTCGGGACCCAACTTATCTACCACCTTTTTTTTTGTCCCGGGACTCAATTTACCGAGTTATGGTCATTTGGGACCCAATTTATCAATCCCGAAGCTTACGCTAGCTATCACTTAATAAAACAATTTATTACGCGATTTGCTTATCTTGCAGTTAGAACACTACAACAAGCAGTTTAATTGTAGCTGGTATTGAATCTGTACGTGGAAAAACTCCCCGAAAATTGTCACCGATGACGGTAGACAGTTAAATTATTGTTATCTACTACATACTGACCGGATAAAATACCATTTTCACGTAATAGCGATATTATAATGTTCATACTTGTCTTGTTATATTACACCTACACAGACTGCAGCACGTGTGCGCGTGAAGTTAACGACCACCTGCGCGTTCAGATCTTTACCTGATATTGTGTCCGGCATAACGCTTCAGCACGCGCGTTCGATATGCAGGTAGGTACCTACTTCTGTATTGTAATATTACAATAATTTATGGAAACCGAGAGATTATGATATTATTCGCACAGGTTGCAGACACAGTTTAAACGCGGTCACTATACATATTAAGTACAATATTATAAAAGTTTACCATATTATCAAATAATACCAATACAATAACATGAAGAATTTCAAAATCGTCTCGACCGTAGCATGGACACTCGTATTCGTGAATCAATTGCATCTCACGGTATGTTTAATCTGGTAATTTATCTTCCGAACCACAAGTATATAAAGGTAACCTAACCAATGATTCGGCGAGAGTTAAAATTTAAAAAGCCGCGAGAGATATAGGCATTATCTATGTGAATTATTTTCAGAAATCTCGTTTTTTTTTCTTAAATTTATATACAGCTGACATGGAATTGTACATTT
Source organism: Diuraphis noxia (assembly GCF_037042655.1). Classification (NCBI taxonomy): domain Eukaryota; kingdom Metazoa; phylum Arthropoda; class Insecta; order Hemiptera; family Aphididae; genus Diuraphis; species Diuraphis noxia. The sequence goes on along the minus strand of NW_028301715.1, from coordinate 4,763,810 downwards.
TTTGTCGGTTAAACTACCCATTCAGAACACTGATATAATAGTGTTTTTTGGCAAACCGTTTTTTTTTTTTTTTTGTATGGTTAATATATATAAAAATAAATATGTTCAACCAACAAAATGCATATACATTATACATTTTAAATGGCGCGAAAAAATTATAATATCAATATTATTAATTTATAATATTTTTTATCTTGAAAAACAAAACTATTTATCCGAATAATATGGTTGTGATACCCATAGCAGTCTCGCCAGCAGTGTCGTAGTCATCAATTTTAAATAATGATTGTCTAACAGGGTTTTCCGAAAAATTTAAATGAATAAATTAATTAGTATTTTCACGATTAATTTAATATACCTGTGGGGGGGGGGGGATTCAATAGCTCCGCCTACGGAACTGCACACATATTATTGCGTTGTCTCTGAATAATAATATACGTAAACATAATAGCTAATTTTTGTTCAGCTGAATTAATTTTGTGTTGCTAGTTTCAATATTACAGTAAATTGATTTATTATTCACTTCATAGGTTTTTATACTCGTACTCTTTTTAACTGGCTGTAAGTAAGTTTTAAGATTTAAAAATATTTATAACTCGTCTCAAAATAAAAATAATGACAAACCTATTTGTCATTAATAACACACTAATTATTAGTGATTACAAATGTGAATTTTGGTGAAACACTGTAACTTAGTTTCGCATTTCAAATAATATAAGTTACTGAGTGACATTATTGTATGAACACTTATTAAATAAATTTAACAGAATAATTTTATCTATACCTGTATCTATTTGAGTCAATTTTCGATATTTTATTTATCCAATATAGCCCCAAAACTTGTAATACTTTAGAGAATAATTTAACACTTTAGAGTTTCATAATTGAAATATCAAAAATTTAATCTTACACTTGCATAGATTAATTTATTTATTTTCAATAATGTTGGTAATCAGTGTTTTTAATCTCAAACAACTGTATCATTGGAAATTGAAAAAAAATAGACTTCATAGAATTTGTTCATACTATTATATTTTATTATAAAATATATTATATTATAAAAAATATTCCTAAATAATATATTTGTATTTTTAATGTTATATTTTTTGTAGGTAGTTCATATTTCAAGATTTATTGGTGTAACTAATTCTGAGCCTTAAATATGTGTAATGACTAATAATCCGTTCATTTTTATAGCAGTGCTCTGACATTCACGTATCTCCAACAAAAACACCACGGTTCTCAATGACCAGCTCACCCAGACAAGCTAGCCACCCAACTCATCCGCTGCAGATTCGGTTCACTACACAGCAAGCAAAAGCTTATGCCACCACGTTGGCCGATCTCCTGCGAACTATCATTTCATCCAACGAGTTTCGGGACGGTCCGAGTGCGCTGCATCATTTATTAGCCGTTCTGCGTCCCCTCGTCATAGCGGTCGGAGCCATTTCACAGCCACCTTCAACATCACCACCGCTCAAAATCAAAGACGACACTACTACTACGACGGCAATGTCAACGACTCCATCCCCCATGATAACCACTCGTCCACCGGCCGTCCAAGAATCATCCAAAAAACTGATGTCCCTATTTGTCCCAATGTATGCCCTCCCATCGACGACCACATCGCGACCGTTAACTTTTATGTTACCAAAACTATTTAGAAAGGTTGATTCGTAGTGCGTATTGATAAAAAAAAGTTTAAAAATGCGATTCGTTTATCTATTAGTAAAATTATTTTCAAAAAAATATAGGTATTTTTGTTTATTTTTTATTGAATGTTTTACTATTTTTATTTTTTAAGGTGCACTACAACGTTTTACAAACTAGTTGGTAATTAATAACATGCAATGTTTCTAACAATTACTGTATTATTTTAGTTAAATAATATTTTGATAGTGCACCATAATGTTATGTACGTACCAAATTATTACCAAAATGTATGTTTTGTTTAGCTTTAACTAGATCAAATGGAAACTGGTCACTTAGAACTTATTCAGTATAATTAAATCATTATTTAATTTTCATGTACGTATTTTATTATGATTATTTATTAACACGTTCAAATCTGATGTAATTTTACAGCCCTTTTGTCAGAGCACAAAAACTTTATGAACATTTCGCCAAAAGATAACTAGATTAGTGATGGGTCAAACAAAATTGTTTGGTCTCGAACCGAACATTGTCGAAGTATTGCGAACCCAAATCGAACTGAACTATTAAAATTGTTTATCGAACTAAAATTCGAACTCAGTTTATTTTATCGTACCTGATAATGATAATATTAAAATAATAATTAATAGGTAGTCTAATACTATTATTATGATACTTATATTTTAATTATTATAAAGAAAATTAATATTGGGTATTGTTCAATTAAGAATATATTCAAGTTCAAATTTTGAATAGTTAAGAGTTGTTCAATCAAGTTCGGTTCGTAATTTTTCCATTCCGAGTTCGAATTTTGAATTGAACCGAATATTAAGGGTTCCGTTAAAGATTCGGGTGGGGCCTAGTTCACACAAAATCGACTTTCCCGTTTCTCACAGATTTTGATATCGGAAGATAGTTTGTGATCGCGACAACTCTGTGTCTAGTAATAATAGTTTATTATAATAAGTATTGTGTTTTATATTCTCGTTGATTTTCGTGGACAATAATAAATGGAAATTTGTATTATAATTAAAATTACAAGGTATGAGTTCGTAAAAAGCATCTGTGGAAATTAAAAAAAATAATAATTTGTATTTTGTGACGACTTTTTATAAGCTATTTATAGTATGATAATATATTATTATATTATATTTATATGATAATTATATTTATACTATGTATTTTTTTAAACTTTTGTTATAACAAAAAAAAATTTATATTATTTAATAAATATTGCTAACTTAATTTTAAAACGACTGAAATGACTTTGGTCAAAACGGATATCCAGGCGAAATGGAAAAGGTCGATTTTGGGCGAAAGGGGCCACGCCCCGAGATTCGAACAGTTCGACGTACCGTACAAAATGCATATTTAGTTAGACATTTTATGCATTAAATATTTAACTATACCTGCGTACATATGGCTCTTTAATACATTCACCATTTATCTGATCAAACGTGTGGAGATGTTTCTTAACACTTAGAGCTGAAACATAGCACATTGTGGGCAGTGGCATAAACATAAAACAATTATTTTGATCTAAATACATACTTTGAACAAAAGTAATAGCTTTTTCAATCAAGTATAAGTATAATACGTCGGAATGGGACAGTTGAACACCGCCAAATGGGCACGGTTAACTCGGCGAGGCCGACTGGGCGCGGGATCAAGTGGGCACGAGTAAAGTGGACGATGGATAGCTGGGCGCTAAATAGTTAATGTATATTAATTAATTAATTATATATATTTATTATACGCTTTACAATGTCGTTTTTTTTCACATCGCCAAAACTCAGTTTTTTCGTCTGCAGATAGTTTATCAAATACGTACAAAAATCCGTTTTCATAAAACTTTTCACGATTTCGCTGTGATGTGATGTTTTCCATATTGAATGACGTCTGAACTTAACACGACTACTTCGAAGACTAAAATATGCGATCTGTATTTTATACCTATAGACACAATTATTGTCCACCTATTATTATTATTTTGTATTGTTTAGTTATCGTATTTGTTCGCGTAGTGTCGTTAATCGCATGTACCTATTTAGGTTTCCTATAAGCATCGTTCAGATGGTATGCGATAAGCCGATACAATGTACAAACGACGTCGTTCGAGCAGATATGACTCTAAATATCCGTTTATAAATCGATACAGAGACATCCTATATTATTATAGATATAATAGTATTTTATCTAATAATTATTGCCCCCTACATGCACATCTCCGGAATACAGCGAGATATAGTGGAGTGGCCACTATACTCAGGAATATATGAAAAACCTACTTGTAAATTATTTTTGATTTTAAAAAATTAAAATTTTTGTAACTATTTTAGTAATACTGTAGATAGGTGTATAGTGAATTTTCATTAAATTTTCGCGCCCATTTGTCTTGCGTCCACTCAACTCGCGCCTAATTGTCCCTACGCCTAGTTGGCAGCGCCGAGTTGGTCGTGCCCAGTTGGGGGCGCCCATTTGTCCTAGACCGTAATACGTAGTATAATTACAGTGGTTCGAAATTAACATCGAGTCGTGGACCCTAGATACAACTTAAATTGAATGGGGGACTCCTTATTTGTTATTACTTACTTTTCAATTTTGTTAGTTACAAAAATTTAAAAAAAAATTATATGATTCATACCTTTTTGTAATTATATACTCGTATACATAATAAACACAGATTTTCTCAATAGATACAATACAAAGAGATTTATTTCTTGCTTCAGTACTACATAACCACGGATCCCTTAACATATTATAAATAAGATCTATGGACATGAGTACCTGACAATTAATAACCAGTCTAATAATTAAGCACGATTTTTTCATTATACTTATGAATAGACTAGGATTACTAAAAATGTATCAATTCAATATGAAACATTTATGATAAGGTTAGGGTATTAAAATCATAAAAAAGATAAAATATATGAGATGAAACATTTATTGTGACAAGTAGATATAAAATTATTTTTGAAATATTACATTTTTTGTGTGAATTATGCAGTTTTGATTAATTAGAATGATTTTGAATGTCCATATAGAACAGTACAGACTGACGTCAATCAACTTTTTTCTTAAGCCAGTCCTTATTAACAGTAGCCAGGAAGTGGTGGTAACGGTGGACATAATGGTGGAATTGAGAAACAAGGTAGAGGTGTTATTGGCACTGGTACCAGAGTTGGGGGTGGAAGTGGAAGTGGACAAGGTGGTAAGGCTGGAAGTGGGCAAGGTGGAAGTGGAAGTGGGAGTGGTGGAAGTGGAAGTGAACAAGGTGGTAAGGCTGGAAGTGGGCAAGGTGGAAGTGGGAGTGGGCATGGTGGAAGTGGAAGCGGGCAAGTCGGGAAGGCTGGAAGTGGAAGTGGAAGTGGACAAGGTGGAAGTGGAAGTGGACAAGGTGGTAAGGCTGGAAGTGGGCAAGGTGGAAGTGGAAGTGGAAGTGGAAGTGGAAGTGGAAGTGGAAGTGGAAGTGGACAAGGTGGAAGTGGAAGTGCACAAGGTGGTAAGGCTGGAAGTGGGCAAGGTGGAAGTGGAAGTGGGCAAGGTGGAAGTGGAAGTGGGCATGGTGGGAAGGCTGGAAGTGGAAGTGGTAGTGGGCAAGGTGGAAGTGGAAGTGGACATGGTGGTAAGGCTGGAAGTGGGCATGGTGGAAGTGGAAGTGGACAAGGTGGAAGTGGAAGTGGGAATGTCGGGAAGGCTGGAAGTGGAAGTGGGCAAGGTGGAAGTGGAAGTGGACATGGTGGTAACGCTGGAAGTGGAAGTGGAAGTGGAAGTGGAAGTGGTGCTGGGCAAGTCGGTAAGGCTGGAAGTGGAAGTGCAGGTAATGGTGGTGCGAAAAAATCTAGGTAAGGATCTTGAAGGAATGGTAACCCTCCGCATGTGCCACAAGGACTTGCTTCAACCTTATTAATAAAATGATTATTAGATAATATTCAGGTATGTTAGGATTAAGAAGTATGTCTTACCTTAGCCAAGCAGGCCAGTGCCAAAGCAAACACAATGCTAAAAGTCTTCATTTTGTATGTAATTGTTTGAAGAACTGTCGAATAATACATATAAATTGCCAGTATGGTTTAGCTTTTATACTCGAATCGTAAATATTTTGTTTTTCAAAACTTCACGTTTATTATTAGCGTCTTTTATTCACTGATTTCATTAATCTATAGTTTGTTTTTTCATAATTATCACAATAGAGATATAGCTTCAACTATTAGATTTTGCAGCAGACAATCACAGAATAGTGCATATTCAACTTAATCTCAAAAATCGGAAAAAAACATATCTTCAGATAAACTTTAGAGTGATAATAAAACATATAGTTCAAGAATTTATTTATTGATTTATTTGAATTGAAACAGAAATCAGTTGAGTACAATATTATGATAAACAATGTTTTTCGTTTTGTTTTCTGTCGCAAAAACAAACAACGAAGAACGTTTTCCAACACGCGAACTGGCAACGTACAGCTGACCGTGCGAAAAACATGAACATTCTAAATATATCCCACAGACTTCCAACAATTGGCCTTATAACGAAAATTATTATTCTTTGTTTAAATATATTATAATTTTTTGTCTAACTGTTATCCTAAAATATCTATTCATAAAACTGTGTTATTTTTCCAAAATACTATTTTCAAACATAACTAAAAAATAATTTTTTCTTCAATATTAATCAAAGTGATATTTAATTTTTAATATCTAATAATAATACTTTACAAGTTACTATACTCCACACTAAGTATGTCAAGTACAAATAATACCCTGATGTCTTATATAGGATAAATTACTACAAAGGTAAAATGTATTTTGTTGTGTTTAAAAATTAAATTAAATATAAAATTGTATTTTAATTTAATTAACAAATAAGATCAAATCATTGATCATCACAGTGCATCGTATCTCAATTTTTTTTTGTTATTGGCTGTCAGTCTTATACGCACAAATATCAAAAAATCAATCCGATTGTTGGTATATTTTCGTTCTCTTATAAATAAACAGTGATCTTTTGTTGTGACGTTATGAGGGGTGGGATGATAGTATATTTTAGATGGTGGCTGAGGGTTTTAGTCCTCCACGGATTTCCACCTATTTTCCAATCATAATTTCGTTTCATGTATTAATTTGCCTATTTTTATTTACTACATGACATAAAACGATATAAAAATAAATATATACCTACCTAAATAATAATATAATTTATCAACCTTACAATTTAAACAAATATTATTTACTAAGATTTCACACGTATTCGTAAATTGTATTAAAAATATTATTGTTAAATAATTATTAAATGTTGCTATGATTTTAATCAAACACGAATACATATTCGCGATATATCTAAACGTTATTTGTACGATTTGCAGGCAACAAACTTAATTGCCAATAGGTAATCAAACAACATATTAAAACAATAAATAACTTAGGACCAAACCCACAGGACGTTAAAAGCTTAATTTTATTCTTAAAAAAAAAATAGAATTGTACAATTTAATTTAATGTAATCATGTAAATACTAAAATACTAACAATGCCTAGTTGTCGATGTATATTTCAGATCAATAAAAAAATAAATAAATAAATAAATAACTTTATTACTTTTTAAGATTAACATAATGATTACATTTTTATAAAATAGTATCAATATAGTTTAATACTCGTATAAGTTAACAACAATATATTATATCAAACTAACACGTGTTTGGTCATATTTCCGTAATCAGATTAAAAAAACGTGAAAATATCGAAAACAAAATACGAATTGATTGAGTATAAAATACAAACAATTATAATACTTTATTTTACTTTATTTTTTTTTGTATCTATAGGTATAAGAATATTTTATAAAAATGAATGTTTTTGGAATCGTAACAGCTTTGGTGGTGGCTTATTTTTTTAAGGTAAAAAATAATCATAATGTTGTGTGTTAAACGAAGTACGAACGAATTAAATATGTTTTTGTCATTAAAAAAGTCGATGCCACACTTTGTAATGGACTAGGACCTTGCTACTCACCACCACCACCACCATTACCACTTCCTCCTTGTTTATTTCCACCCCTGCATCTCCTTTAGCTCTACCGGTCCTTCCAGTCCCATCGTGCATTCCATCTCCACTTATTAGTTATTAGCCCAGTGACACTAGGCTCTTTATTAGCTACTCTTAAAGCAGCTGCTCTATTTTCACCACTTGCCCCATTCCTAGTTGCACTACCTCAAAACCAGGTCTTTGGACCCACCCCTACCGAGGTTACAACCCTGTAAGTTACCCTGTCAGTTAACTGCTTCTCCGCCTAAAAAAAAAAACACTTCCCAGTAGCTGCTAAATTATAGTCTATTGAAAAAAAAAAAAATCATAGGCATAATAAATTAAGAAATATAACTTATTTTTTTAATCGTTATTTTACTTTTATAGAAAATGTAATAATATATTATTACAATCGTTATTGCTGCCTTCCAATGGGTGACATATAATGAAGTCGCAAGTGCAGAAAAACTGCAGCTGGCCAATTTCGATTTTAGCAACTAATATTGAATATTGTGTTGTTGCTGTTGAAATTGAGGGAAAGGTTCAAAAAGAATACAAATAGCGATCCGTGCTAGAAATTGGCTGGCTCAAACCGATGTGAAAAAAAAGCATTGTGATCATAAACATGGTCATTATTCTGGTGCAGAATATTTTAGGATTATTTTACCGGTGTTGTCCTCTTGTCTTTAACTGAATTTACCGATTCCCCTCAGATATTATATACATGATTAAAATACTAACCCTAAAATATAGGAAAGGTAAATATGTATATTATGAAAAAATATATAGAATAAAATGTATTATATTATAATAAGCGAGTTACAAGTGGCATACTTTAATGTTTAATTTACTTTGTCTATTGGTCAAAAATAAATAAATAATAATAATAATAAAAAAAAATATTAATCATATAATTGCAATTATATGAATTTATTATTTTTTGACCTAACCTATCCTATTTAACAAGTTGGTATTGTAACCGTGTGTATAATATGCGAGGACAATAAATTACTGGTAAATTTGGCCGAAGGCAAATTGGTACATATACAACAGAAATTCCAGAAAAATACATAGATTTGATGAAACTTTTGTACATATGTTTATAATATAATAAGACTGTAGTAACCTAGCAAAACTTTATATTTATAGTTCAAGATTATGCCTTAGAACCTCAATATTTATGTATTATGATATTTTATATGTATTACAATTCAATAGAAAGCTACTGAAATTGTTTTATTATTCTGTTGGATAAAATATAAAAAATAAATTAACAATGAATAGAGGAAGTTATTCTGACGTTGAAGATGAAGATAATTTTGGTATGCATGAATACACGCCAGAAGACGAATACGGTGGCGAAAGCGATTTTGCGAACGATGCATTGTCTGTAATAGGGGTAATTTTTGTTGATTGTTATATCAAGGGGGAAGAGGAGTAAAAGACAGAATACTGATTTAATATTGTTCTTAGGTGTAAAATCATAAATATGACTTAGGGTATCGTAATACATTGTAGTCCTAGCGTCCTAGGTATATTATAATTTATTATTTTTATAACACTGTTCGTCGTGGTTTCACTCGTTGAAAGTTAGGATACAAATGCATTTTTATTATAGTATATAGGTACGAGATGATTGCATAACTAATTAAGCCATCGTTTCTCTCTTTTTAATTTACCGTTTTATCAAGACAAATATAGATTTAACACTTCAAGAAATGTCTAAGATAGCAACTAAGCTTTTTTCGAATATATTATGTAAAATCAGTTTACTCGACCCACATGACAATTATTTACACTTTGCAATTGAGACAAACCTGTCATTTTAAATTACACTACTTAATATTGGGCAATTAGGCATCTACGCACAGCTGGTATAACTTTTACCCAAAATTCAGGAAAAATAGGTTATTTCACAAATCTGCTGTTAATAATAAATTATAAGTAGAGCTGAAAATATAACGTTATAAAAAATGGTTTTGCACCATAAAAATTTAATTTTCATAGTAAATTAAAAAATAACCAGAGATGTCTTAAAAGTTGAAATTCTAAGATTACCTTAAAAATAAAAAATAAAACTTCCCTACTTTTTTTTCAAAAATTCATGAAATTTTTATATTTTAAAAACAATGCTGAGTTCATGGAAATTCCATCCCTTTTAAGTAACAATAGTAAAGTATTATTCCATGTGTTAGAGAATTTTATAGATTAGGAAAACCTATATTGTCCTTGACCGTTATATCCTGACAGTGACTAATTAATAGGAGTATCTACTGTTATAGGTTGGTACAAAAAGTGATATGCGTTTGTATTAAAATTGTATAATGTTCGATTTCCGTTTACGCCAGAGGAATTTTCACCGTAAAAGTTTAAAAATCAACGATCTTCATTTTTAAGCAAACCTTATGTATTTTAGTCCCATAAAATATTAAGTAATTTTAAATTTTTAAATCGTCGTGAATGTTTTTTTACACACACGTAATATTGTTTTTGCACCACTTAATTTTTTGGTTTCCAAACAATATTTACTGAAATATCTTATATATACTTTCATACTAAATAGTATATATATAAATATGGTTTCGTTAGGAATATTACCTTTTTTGATTTGACACGAGGGAGGTATGCGTATGTTTTAGGAACAAGTTTTTTTTTTTTTTTGCAGAAAAAGACGTCATATATTTTGAAAGTGCACGTTCTCGAATTTTTCCACCCCCTCTTGAAATATTTTTTCAAGTGCCACGTTATTGCATATGATGATATCTAAGCATGAGATGCCTCTAATTTATTGTGACAACTCACTGCACCTTTACTGATTACTGATTGTACTTGCACCAAGACCATACGATTTTCTAATACTCGGTGAGGGTTTTCCATTTCACTTTTCAGGCGTACAAAGGCCAACGCAATAGTGACGATGAACGACACGGATTCGGAAAAGCTATCTTACCGAACGGCGACGCCTACGTAGGGACGTATAAAAACGGACTGAGGCATGGTCGAGGGCAGTACAGATTTGTAAATGGATCTATTTACAAGGGTTGTTACAGGGAAGGGCTGAGGAACGGCAAAGGAGTGATGATTTATAACGATAAGAGCAAATATGAAGGTAACTCTCAATACTTTACATTATAAGCAATAATAACCCTGACTCAGCCATTATAATTGGCACAGATTAAAATAAATAAATATATGTACATATAAAATTTAATACATGTCAGCGCCAGAATTTTAGTATTAGGGGAGCCATGTTGAGGCCAAAATTTTTTAAGGGCGCTAATATGTTATCTTGATATATATAAAAACAATAATTATGTCAGGAATTTGAGCTAAGGAAGGGGGTAAAACTCATATTGAGTTATTTTTTTATCGTGTAAACTTACTAAAACAATGATCTGTATTAGACATATATAAAAAGCATTTTTTTTCTAATAAAACATCTATTGATGTAAATACTTTTATATACTTAAAAATATAATGTAAATATAATACCTACAATTTAGTAATAATTTATAGCATAATATCAATTTTATGCATTTCTTTTTTCAAAACTCCCTTAATGTTCTTCATCGTCCTGTATACGAACCTGAGTGGTGATACCTCATCCCTAACCCAAAATTTTACACTCAATACCCTGAGCACACCATCAGACATCAATTGCAGTATAATTGAATATAACTAATAAAAACATAACTACAAGTATTTTTAACTGAGTAAACTATAGTTTGTATAACTAAGTAATAAAGAACATTTTTGTATTTAGCCGCTGTAAAACACACGTTACTTATGAGGCTTGAATACATATAGTGCATAGCTTTTAAAACGTTGTTTACCCCATAGTCCATACATTGTGACTAAATATTTTCATATATTCTTATAAATCAGGTCCATAAGATCGTTTTCAATAGGCGATTATGATTTATTTTCAATTTTTAATTTTAGATTGGCCACAGGGGTCCCAAAATTTTTTAGGGTGGGCCCGGCCACATCCTAGCACTGCCACTGATATACGTCTTTTATAATGTAACATTGATTTTTGAATGTTGAACACAATACTATCATTGGAAAGGTTATTGGATAAACAATAAAAAAGACGGTGAAGGGGTTTTCAAGTTCAAAAACAACGACAAATTTTCCGGAACGTGGAAGTCTGATATGAAACACGGGTTGGGAACCTATACGTTTTGTAAGACTGGAGCCGTTTTGACGGGAATGTGGCTGAATGACAAGAGAGTCAACAACTTTCAAGTTTTTTATCCAATTAGTGGCATTACTGGTTTCACGTATTATGGCACGTGGGATGAAAACGAAATGGTGAGTGATGATTAAAGAATGGACTTTAATGCAAAAAATTTCTGGTACATTTTAGTCTCAAAATTTTTAAAATATACTTAACAAGCATAGGTACTATACAATAATACAATTTGTGCTAACACATCATAGTACTAAAATATCAAACCAATAATACACAAATAGGGCTTGTAAATCGAAGAGCCAGAAATTTCTAAAAAATAAATAATCTTATAATAATAATACATGATATGCATTTAATATAGCTTATTAATTTGAGTGAAACATTGAAAAATATGCATTTTAACAACAACAAACGACTAAAATATAAAAAGTAAAATAATAATATAAAAAGTTTTAAATTAAGAAATCATCTACTTTGATTCTAACCAGAATTTAATGTTTCTGTTTAAAAGTCTTGAAGCGTTTAAATATTGTAATCGATATTATTATTATAATATTAATGATATGTACATAGGCAACATACGTCATTGTAAGGACAACATAAATCTAAAATTAAACATTTAAAATTCTAACAATAACTTAAACATGTTTAATATAACGCCGTTTAAGGTTACCGGGAAAGGATATTTTGTGTTCGGACATTTAAAGTGCATGCAAAGTGGCGAATACATCGAAAATCCGTTTTACAAAAACACGAAATCCAGTGAACTACAAAACAACATATGCAGTAAGTTATATATACACTCAAGAAAACCGTTTACACAACCGTCCAACGGCTAAATTATGAATTTCATGCTGACAATGGCGTATAATATAATATGTGATAATATTATGGATAGTTCTACGGCTTGGGTCTAAAACGGCTAATCCCACTTATCAAGACTTATTTCGGTAGGCGATTGGGACTGTAAGTAGTTTTTTTAATTGAAATAACCTGTTGAAAATATTTCAAATTTTACTTTCGCCTACCTAATTATAACATTAGCCTTTTTAATTCATATTGGTCCCATTTTTGGACCAAAGCCTTAGAATTATATTATTATAATATTATTTCACATATTATAATACCAGGTATAATAATACACCTATTATACCGTGCGTTGATATTATTTTTATCCATGTGCCTATGCTTTTCGCGTAGAGTCTTTGTGGTTGTCAAACAAAATAATGCCGATCATCAGTGGCATGTTGCCGCGTGTGCCAAAAACGAGGTCAGTGGCCAGAGCGAGGTCTTCATGTGACACGAGTTTCCTTTTAGCCGACAAAATGTCTACGATTGACGTGCCGGCGCCGACGACGAGTCGTATGGAAATGTACGAGCACAAAGATGACTTTTGGGCTGAAATGGAAGAACTAGAAATCGATCCGAAACTCAACCTGCAGGAAGTTGATACAAAATCGTCAAATTACAATGATCAAAACGAATGACATCATTCATACACCTAAGTGTATGATAAAATTACCTATCATATGCACCTAAACTATTACACTCGAAATATATTATCTGATTTTTCGATATCTATATAACTATATAACATATTTAGTAACAACTACCATTGATGACTAAAAACATCAGAAAATTATATTCTTACAATTGCGATGTTCTAATATAATTTTACGAAAAGGTGTTTCTGCTTTCGTATTTAAAAAAAAACAATAACAAATAATAAGCGTCATAAAAAATAATATGTAAACATAAATATTAAAGTTAACAATTTATAGACATTGCGAACATTTGGTAGACGCTATAGTATAATATTGTGTTTTAACTTTCAACAATCGAGGCAAAACTTTCACACGAGTCTGTATAAATTGCAAATTGTAGACTGTAGGACTGTGGCAAAGGTTCTCAAACTTTGGTATAAGACTAAGACCATTGCAGTGGATACCTATTAACAAAATATAATGAATAAAGACCCTAATATTTTAATGGTTTATAATTTTTAATGGTTTTGTTTTTAACTGTTATGTAGTGCCGTAGTGGTAACTTCGACGACTGATCCACAATAAATAAATATTACCTATGTATAAAAGGAAAAAAAAATTAAGAATCTTATTGAGCTGGTTTGGTAATAAAAGTGTGAACTCTTAATCTCAATAATAAATCAATTTAACTCGAAAATTATTAACGGACTATATTTTTTCTCGATTTTATTGTTATTAAATAATTAATCACATAGTGTAATACAAAAAGAAATAGAATTTATTTACTTATATTGGACATTATTATGATAAATTATAACTTAGGTTTATGATACACATTTTCGAAAATGAATTATTTTTAATATTATCAGATTTAATGGAGGAAAAAGGTATTTATTAATACAATTTTTGTTCCCATAAAATTATGAGAAATTCGATTGGCTTCATATTATTTGCTTAAAATATATTGATTTAAGTATATTTTATATTTATATATATTTGTATTGACACCCAGTGGCTTATATAATTAAATTAAATACATTATATAACAAAAAAAAAAACAGTGAGAGAATAATATGTAAACATTAGATACTAGGTACCTAAAGAGTTAAATACCTAATTATGAAAATAAACAACGTAAATACTTAATATTATATATATATATATATATATATATATATATATATATATATATATATAAGTAGTCATAAATGAAAATTTTACAAGACTGCAATTAGACAGCTAACCGACAACATTTTTTTATGCTAATCATTATTAATTAATGTTGCTTAAATTCGTATAGTATTATAATATATTATAATATTTTTATGTTTATTTAAACTTTATAAATGATACACCTAAAAAGGAATTAAAAATGCTAATTCAATGATAATTTCAATTTTTTTTAAATATAAATGATTTCATTGATTACGATTTATGAGTTAGAATACTTACATTTCAAAAAAGAAAAATTAAAACAATAATATCACATTACACGTAATTGTCTTGGATACAAGTTTATTGTCATACACTATTAAAATCAGTTATTTATTTATTTTTATAACATAATATTTTTTTTTTTTTTTTTTAATAGACTTACAATTTAAGCAGAAGTTAGATAATTATACAGGTGCTTACGTTAAGTTGAAATCCGCAACTATGAATGATTCGAGTCAAAACGTGCCAAAAATTCAACACATTGATCCTAAGTTTGTTCAAGACATTAAAATAGGGAAACCTTTGGATTATTCGTCCAAGAGCCTTAGGACGGTTGACAGTAAGAATATAAACAATACTGTCAGTCGAAAATTATTCACACTGCAGTGCAATTACATAATCAAATTAGAACACCATAATAATATTTTCAGAGTAATTGTCGCATTAATATAACGTCCATTATTTTTACAATTTCGTAAATAAAATCTAGGTAGGTACAGATGCATATAAGAACACTGCACAAATGCAGCGTCAATAAAGTTATTTTTATTACAAAAAAACCATGAAAAAATACAGTTTCGATTTACCACAAGTACATCGATGATTTATTTATGATTATTTTTTTAGAACTAATTGATGAGACACCGCTGTCAGTCAGAGTCCATGGAGTTCCCGGAAGAGGCGCCAATAAGAAATTCATCAGTGGAGCAATTTGGTTGAATAATAATCATTTGACGAGCTTACAAGGCTTGAACAAATCTGTTGAACAGATGCTCGAGTTGCCGTCATATTTGATTTGGATTGACGTTTCTTATAATGAATTTAAAACCATTGGCCAGGTAAAAACTATAACTGCTGCAAGAGTTTAATTGTTTGATTTTTTAAATTCAAGGTCAGCACGAACAATTATTATTACGATTAGATATTGCATATTCTTATATTTAAATTTAATCCCGTTGTTCATCATCATATTCGACTTTTTATTGTGACATTCATGAATTCAAATCATTTTTTTTAAATTTTAACCAACTTGTCTACACGTTTTTTCAGCATAGGTATCTACATCATATCTACTACATCAAAACGTCCATTTTTGGTCGAGAATAACGAAAACCTAGAAAAATACTCGAGTTTCATGTTGTTAAAAACAAGCAAACATTTTATGTATCTTAGTAAACCTTGAAATTTCATTATAAATTCGGTAAATTTATTTTAGGTAGTATACCTACCTAAGTAGTATATTTTTGTTCATTAAAATCCCATTTTTACAAGGAGATGGTAAAAGTTCATAGAGGAATATTCTGATCGAATACATTTGTTATAACACAAAACCATAGACTTTTTGAATAAAACTTCTATTTAGACGATTCATCGTGTTCTTTTATTACTTGGATTAATTTTTTCGGGTTTATGAAAAGGTTTTAAAAACCAAAAGTTTGCATAACACATCTTTCAAATATTTTGACAACATGTGTGATAATATTGTGTAAATGGTAAATATTTTTGTGTTAGTTACAGACACACGTTTTTTAAAAATACTACGAATTTATGTTATACGGTAAAAAAAATTGTGTTCCAGTAAAACATATCAGCTTGACTTTTAAAATCCCACTGTAAAAAAAAAGTGTTAAAAACCTGTATAATTTTATGAACGTATTGTGAACTGGCCTATTATTACCTCTTACACAGCACAATATTATGGTCGGTATTAATAATAATAATAATAATTTATTTACGGAAATAAATTCCAATTAAAAAAAATATTGTGTAATGACAGTTTGTGTTATGGTGCACATATTATGGGTTACAAGTTAAAATTAATGTGAATATGAATAACATAAAATGGAACAAAATAGAGAAAAGATCAAAACAAAAACAAAAAAGAAAGAACGCATTTGTATATAAATATTAAATAACTATTTAGGCATTTAAACTTAAAGATATCATATAAAAATAGCGATTGTTTATTTATATATCGTCAATGTTGACTTGTTAATGATTAGAGAATATTAAAATCTAAAAGTGTATACTTAATATGACTCAATATGCTATTAAAGTGTGCTGTTAAATTAATTTTTCAGGAATTTCTTCACTTTCAAAATTTAAGGATACTGTACATGCACGGAAATCAAATAAATGACATTCTGGACGTTATAAAACTAAAATCACTTTTAAAATTACGAACATTAACTCTACACGGAAATCCGATATCAAGGCTAGTCAATTATCGTGCTCTTGTATTGTTTTATCTTTCGCAGATAAAAAGTTTAGACTTTTCGTTAATCACTCGTCAAGAGAGAAGTGTGGCTTCGCCGATAACCTGTAACACAGTGAACAAAGTAAATTAAAATGATATTGCAAATAAATACGTTTTTTTATTTATTTCCATTGTAATTAATTCCTATTTTATTTATTATTATATTATCAACTAATTTATTATTTTTTACTATGCATATTATTAATGAAACAAAATTTCTATCTTGACAAGGTAGTGAATTTTAACCAGCGAAAGATAAAAACAATAAATATATAGTAGTGTGATAATAGATCCATTATACCTAACCGTGAAGACTTGACGTAATTTTAACTTCCATACTGTCATTTATTTGATTTCCATGCATGTAGAAAATGGTATTTCTCCCAGGAGAAAAATGGACGGCAAATTAAACTTTTAATTTATGAAGGATAAAACATATCCAACAGAAGCTAACAACAATGTCTTTAAAATGGTGTTGAAAAAAAATACATTGCGTTATATTATACATTCAGTATATTATAATTATTTGAAAAATGTGTATCTATATCCGAATACAACAAAAGTATTATAATAATTTCTATACAATGTTTGTACCTACAGCAAATTAAATTTAATTGTACTTTAGAAACTGATTGAAACGTTAAACAACTTACTTTAAAAACTTTAATATATATGATAACTATTTATATAATCAAAAAAGATAATTTTCATCAGAAAATACTTTTTTGAATTATCTAGTAACTACCAATATTATAACCACAATATTAATATGAGTAATATCAATTTATTCAGAATAATGTTTAAAAAAATATATATTAAATCACAAATAAATTGCTTAGCAATATTGTAGAATAATTATATCTTATTTGAGTATTAAAATGGATATATATTAGTTATTTAAATAATATTTTGCATAAATCCATGTATGAATTTGCATTCAATAAATGCACAAATATATTCATTTAAATCAGATTATTTATTCTATAATAAGTTGTTACATAATATTACTGTGAAAAAATATAATTTTAGAAAGAAAATACTTTTTACGGAACTACTTATTGATATGAACTGTAACATAAACATCTTCAGAACGATATATAAAAAAAAAAATACAGACCTGAAAATATTAATAAAAAATGTGTTTGAAAAATGATTTATTTTTTTATTTTACAATTTGAAATACACATTACACAATCTATACAACATAGCACAATAAGTATATATGATATTATAATAGTAACATAACTTAATCTTGAATTAAGAAATCGCCCATTGGTGACACTTGGCTGGGAATTAACGCTGTCTAGAGTCTAGAACTTCGTTTTTATTTATAACAATTCACGGCACCAGTTCCTTTTTAGACGACGCTGAGGGTTTCCCGGTATGGTTTGAGTGTAGAGGCTTTTTATCAATGGATTTTGGTGGGTTTGTAGGCGATTATGAAAGCGTTTGTAGAAATTTACAGCTTCTTCTGTCACAGTTTTCATTGTGAGGTCTTTATGTAAGGTATAATTGGACACAAAAGGTGGAGCATTTCTAATTTTTCTAAGAGCAATATACTGGAACTGTTGGATTATGTTAGTATTAGATACTTTAGCAGTACCCCATAATTGAAGACTGTAGGTCCACATTGGTTTTAATAGTGTATTATACATAAGAACTGAAAAATGAATGAACAAATAAATTTGAAAAACTTATTTATATCCTAATACGTTAGTAGTAAAATTATTACCTACATTATGTACATTATGTAAAAAAGTGTAAAAAGCGGTGTCAATGGTTTTTAAAATTGAATGATTAAAATTAACATTGAAGTTAACTTCTGTCACATCAGTCAAACGAGCACCGGTTGATATTCTACGCTGTCTCAAACATATTAATAATAATATGGTGGCCATATTTAATATGTTTTGTTAGGTTATTTCTGAACCGATCAACATTGTTCGAGGTTAGTGACCAGAAAAGTGGTAGTGATGATTCAACTGCTCTTATACAGTAATTTACTGGGTTTTGCGATGAGAAAATATTTGAGCACATCGATCATAATAATATTTTGTTTAATGTAGCACGAGTACCAACGAAAAATATTATAAGAAACCGGTGGACTTAAATTTTAAGTGTATACTCCTATTAATACAGTGACCGGATTGTGTATGCAAATACAACCGTTCACAACTTGATTAATGATCAAAATAAACTCAATATAATATTTTGAAATCTTTCAACCACCGACTGGTGGCAAGGAAACGAATAGTGAATACTCATCTAACCTTAAATAATGATTAATATTACTGAATGTATTGGTAAATTATCAATAATATAGTTTGTTCAAAGGTTAGACATTTTTTAAATGTTTCATATAAAACATAATTCGAACACAAATTCTAGAATCAATACAATAATGATAAAATTTGATTATTTGATTCTGTAAATATAATGCGTAGGTTTATAATAGTTATTGAAAATAATAAATTATTTAATTTCATTTAAGTATTTTCATTTATTAAAATCCCAAAGTATAATCATTAAAAACAGAGTAATAATAGCGTTCAAAATTTTTCAATAATATTTTATAAATGTGTTCTTATATTTTCAAGAACACTAAAAACGTTATGTTGACAAAATCATCTAACAACCGCAAGCAGGGACCTTAGCGAGGACTGGAGGCAGGTTGCATGGACCGGGTGGTGGGAAGCATGGTGCTGGACATCCGCATGGTGGAGGAATCAAAAACAATTGTGGTAGACCTGCTGGGGTTTGGAATACAATATCAGGTTTTTGGACGTACACGCCGGGATTGAAGAATATTTTTGGTAGTGGAGCGGGTGGCAAAACGACTGGTGGAGTCGGTAATGGGGCTGGCAATGCGAAGAATATTTTGTTTGGATCAGGAGCTGGTGCGTACGTGACAGTCTGTTCTTTAATTACGTTTCCACCGTTTACGACGATAGGACCTGGTGCCGGAGGTGGAAGTATGATTGGTGCAGGTGCTGGGGCTTGCTTTAGTTTGACAAGCAAATTAGCGCCTGGACCGGCGGGAACGACGATTGGTGCGGCTTTTCCTTTGACTGACGGTGTTTGTATTATCACTGGTCCCGCTGCTGGTCCCGAAGAGATGACAAGAGGTGCAGGTGCGGGTACCGACAGGGTTGTAGCCACGGTCGGGGCAGGTCCAAAGGCCGGGGCTAAGGGCGGTGCAACTGGAAGTGGGGCAAGGGGCGAATATGGTGCTGCTGCCTTAAGAGTAGCTAATAAAGAGGCTAGTGCCGCTGGGCTAATAGGTGGAGATGGAACGCATGGTGGGACTGGAAGTACTGGTGGGGCTGGAAGTACTGGTGGGGCTGGAAGGGGTAGGGCTGGAAGACATGGTGGAGCTGGAAGGGGTAGGGCTGGAAGACATGGTGGAGCTGGAAGGCATGGTGGGGCTGGAAGACATGGTGGGGCTGGAAGGCATGGTGGGGCTGGAAGGGGTAGGGCCGGAAGACATGGTGGTGCTGGAAGGCATGGTGGTGCTGGAAGGCATGGTGGGGCTGGAAGGCATGGTAGAGCTGGACATCCACCACATGGAACAGCGTTGACCTGTTTATCGAAAAGTATTAAAATTAGTTGGTCTGTTGAAGTAGAGTGTAATAATGTTGTAAATAAAAATATTTTCTTACCTTAGCTAAGCAAGCCACAGCCAAGATGGCTAATATTCCAAAACTATTCATTTTTTAATTTTTTTTATAATTTTTTTTTTAATGCACAGAATAGATGTGAGGATTGAAATACTTTTGCTGTTGTATGTGATGCCACAGAACAGTTCGACTTTTATACTCCACACGACTTGTATTTTGTTTAACATACGTCCACGTTCCTTTAAATTGATAACGGATATGCGATCAATCAAACGTTCATTTTGTAAAATATCTTTATGGCACATTTATGCTTATCAACTGATATAGATGTAATATCTATTTGTATTACATTTAGTTTGTTTCAATGATAATTTAAGATAGAGGTCATTATTGGTATTTGTTTTGAGAACATATATTAATAATGTTACTCATGGGTCATAATTTAAATATTTTGTGTTAAATATATAACATATACACACGCATTAGGTACTTACTTGATCTGAAATATTATGTATATGATTTTTCTTTATATAGTTACAAGTGTGTAATATTAATATAAATTAAGATAGATAAAGAAGATAGATTAAATATAATTCCTTCATCGAAATAAATCGCATTGAAAAATACTCTTATTTATTAAATACACAAATTATATTTTATAAATAATTTATTTAAATTAAAAGTACTAAAATTAAAGATAAATTTTTTTTTTATTGAATTTCCCATAAATTTGTTCGTTATGTTAGAATTATTCCAGAAATATAAATTTGTGTTAATAAACATAGGTAACTCATAACTTCATAACTTTATAAGTAATATGTGTGTTCCTTGGAGTTTAGTTTTAGTTTATGTAATTTAGTTCGGAAATTTATGATTGACGAAAATCGTAGACGAAATTATAAGAGTTATTGAATATTAGGAAAAGAAAGAATTTAAAACTTAAAAAAAATCACTGAATGACACAAGCAGAAAAAGATATAGAAATTTAAATTGTTTAATTATGAATTTAATTCTTTTCATTACTTTATCTTACGATGGTTTTTTTTCTTAATTTCGATCACAAATAATCACAATGTAAAAATAAAATTTCTTTTGCGACTTATTAGACCAATAAAATAATATGTTTAATAGTACTTTAATTTGTCCAAATTAGTAATAATTTCAGTAAAATTTATGAAATTATCATAATAATTTTTTTCCGAGTCTTAATTTTTTTTTTTTTAATATAATATTTCATGCGTATTGTACGTAGGTAAATATTACGGTGTATTATAATAGGGGCTAAACAGCAAGTGAGTAATGTAACCATAATACAAAACTAAAATGAAAATCTAGGTATGTGATCTTATTTTCAAATTCAAATTAATTATGGTGTTCATGCTATACTATATTAGACTTGTTCGGATTTTGAAAAGGACAAGGAATATCGGTTCTTATTTAACGTATATTTTATTCTAATTCATTAGAAGGATTTATCAAATTTTATATGTAATCATCAATTAATTTTATGTATCTATTTGCTATTAACTATTCACTAGTAACATGTTTTTTTTTTGATAACTAAGACTGTAAACTTATTGATATCTCATGAACAAAGATGATAAGCTATCATTGAAAATTGTAGTTATTTTCTAATCAATTTTAAGAACGTGAACGAATAAAAAACAATGTTTTTGTATTTTTCTTATATAAAAGCCTATATCAAAGTCGGACAAATATGTCTTGCGTTCATTAACTCTTCGTAACATAAATTTGTAAAAAAAAATAAATAATCACTTAGAGAGTTGTGATTTTAGCATTAGCTTGTTATACCGAGGTAAGAATGTAATAATGACATTTTATCGAACTAAATATCTAACAACATATTTTTTTTATTACAAAGGCTAAAGCAGATTCATGTGGAAATTATCCAAGCCCTCTGCCTTGCCAACTAAACTCTTATATTCTTATATTCTCCAACCACCTCCACCGCGATGCTTAGCAATACAACCATGCTTAGCAGTACCACCATGCCAACCATCATTTCCTCTTACACTTCCGTGTGTCTTCTTGTTTACTAGCAAAAAGTTTTGGATCAGTATCTTATTTATATTTAAATTATAAAATTATCTGATATTTGCTATATTTGTTTTTAACAGGTGTTAACCTATGAATATATGAAGCTCCAAATAAAATAATCTATTATATTTATTTACAAACAATTAAATTGAAATTTAGTATCTAAATATAAGTTATGAATTTAATGCGACCAATTTGTAATTCTGTCTATTGTCAAAAGAATTACCTCGAGCGTTATTTTTTATTGGCTTGATTTTTATTTACTATTTTAAGCAATTATCTTAAACAAAACCAATTAAATAGAAAATACTAATCAGTCAAAAATTAAATAATTAATTTCCTATTTCTATCAATAGACTTTTTGTAACTCTATCGTGGATTTATTGCGATTTATCTATCGATTAATAGTTACTACTACATATTATTCTACATCAATATTAATAAAACTGTGTGTGTATCAAACAATGAACTAACTTCAGTACCTAAGTGATCATTAGTTTATTGTTATTTTTTTTTTTTAACATACATAATTTTGTACCTATTCCAAACGTAATATACGAGTGCGTGTATAACCTTAAGAATAATATCATTCCCTTAATCATATTATACTGATTTCGATTGCGAGGATTGGATTACACCTAGTGGTGAAAAGGTGTGTGAGAGGTGACGTTACTAGAATCTTGTGATCTTTTAAAAAGTGTGGAAGATTATGTTAACCCCTCATCCTTATGAATACAGCTAAAATACGCTCTTTATTATACTCTTTTTAAACGATTATCTTTATAATATATGTTTATTATATAATATATAATATATAATATATTATAATATAACATCATATTTATTATATAATATATTATAATATAACATCATATTTATTATGCAAATAAAGATGATTATATGAGTATATAAATTTGAATAAGAATTATCGACTTGGAAACTAATGAATTGTCACGATATTTTTACACATATTATTGATACTCGGGAAGTGTTTATTCGACCTATATAGGTTTCTATAGATTATAGGAGGCTCATACAGGATATTTTTGGCTCACTAAAATAGAATCCACTCCACTATTTATTGATTACCCATATCGGTCGAATTACTTAACTGCAAAGCAATAAATCTCAGTACACATAGTCTGTGTCACACACACTAATATACCCGAGAACATATCCCCATATTTTATATTTGTTCATTTTTACCGAGCAAATTCAGGTTATATAGCTATAGTTGGTGATAAATAAACAATTTTTAATAAAAAATGTCCACAGTTTATTTATTTGGTTACGATTTACAAATGGTTTTAAATATTAAAGACATATAAATTTTTTAGGATTCTTTTCTAGCAATCTGGAAATATTGGTTAGGCAAAACACCTGGTGGTAACGCATACACTTTTGGAATTTCAAATTGTGAATTACAATAATCTTGTGGCGACTGTCTGCCATTGATCGATTTGAGACATGCTTTTGACGGATGTGTGGTAAAAAATATTTTTTGCGCTTCGGGGGCAGGTAATACTGCAGTTGGATAGGACCGAGGATCAGTGTTCTGTCCTTCATTAATCACTATCGGACCAGGTGTACCGTACGGCATGATTAAAGGTGGCGGGGCTGGGTAAGGTTGTGGGATGGACACGACGATGGATGGTGGGGGTCCAGTTGGTACGATGATGGGTGGGGGTCTGGGTTGTTTTTTTGGTAGGTTTATGAATAAGGGACCTGGGGCTGGGCCGGGAACTATGATTTGTGGCGCCGGTGGTGGCAAGGGTGGTAGTTCGGTGAAAACTGTGTCCGATTTCACAGAACCAATTGGTGGTAGTAAACCGGAAGAGGACAACGTCTTCAATAACGGAAACAGCACGTCTCGTGGTACACCGGAAATCGACGTGGGGCTGGCTGAAGAGACAGCAGCAAGCAAGACGAGAACAGAGATTGGTGACAGTTCACTCAGCACCGTTGAAGACGACGAGACTGCATTCAATAGGGCTACAAGCGTAGGAGGTGGCAACGTTTTGTAGAGCTCGGGTGTTGCTGACAGTGCGTTCACGATTGACACCAGTGCTGAAGAGGGTAGAGAATTGAGTGTTGACGTCGAACACAAATTGGTTAACAGGGGGCCTAATGGTGCCGTGCAGACTGGAGACTTATCCACATTTACGATGCTGTCTTGTAGATCTGAGCCTTCTTGGGAACAAGGAACCGCGGAAATCCCATCGGAACCCTAATTTAAAAAAATAAAATAATTTTCAATATTTAATTCAAAGTTTCTCAATTCTAGTCCGAGAAATAATTGCATAATATTATTCGGATAACACAATCAATTAATAATCGATCTGTTATCAATTGTTGTTTATTTTATAGTGTTTACAAAAAAGATATGTATACAAATAGAAAAAAAATTATTGTTTATGTTTTGATCGCTCAAAAGAATTGCCATAGGTATTTATATATAATTACCTTAAAATCCAAGAGACACACAATCAAGCAGGCAACTAAAATCGACCACTTCATTCCAAGACTTGACTGGATATCGAATATAATCTTAATGCACTCATAATGTGTTTCACACTTCCTTATATATGTAATTTGAATTTCATTTAATATAGTGAGATGATAAATGAAGAAGATTTCACAAGTGTAAGACCGTTGTACGTGATGCAACCGTAAACCAGTGCGACAATATAGTATCAATAAATGGAACGTCGTTGAGTATATCTCATAGAGTAATATTACTTTATGATATACCTTAGAACGACTTACTCGAGCTATAGATAAGATAGTAAAAATATTGTTTTGTAAAATGTTGTATCATTCATTTTATTGTTTATTGTAAATAATTGATTTGATTCTTGTAAAGATACGCACAAATATTAAGTTGGCTTTTATAATAATAAACCTAATAAAAAAACAAACAAATCTATAACATTTAAGAAATAATAATAAACGAATTATCGTGGTATTCGTACAATTTCAAGGATTATTAAATTTAATTGACTGATTATGTATATATTTAATTATATATAACCTATATTAATATAAACACATAAATAAATATTAAATACTAAATGTCTAAATATATTATTCCATCTTTATCGAGAAATCAATTTTATACTTTAATCACACACTTTCCAAAAAATGTGTAACTGACAATATATTGGTTATTCATTTAAAATAATTTTACATCATATCATATTTTTCCTATTGGTACCTAAATTATACATTGTAAATCTTGCTTTTAAGATTTTGATGTAAAAACATAAACAGAGACTACACAAACAACATTTTATGACTTAGGTATATTTTTTTCTTCAGTTATCACCTAACCATTCTGACAATGTATGATACCTACATATTTGATATTCATTATTCGGTTACAAAATAAATTAATTTTGTTCAATAAAATACCTTTTTTTTTTTTGATTTCTAATGTAACAAATTTGCTTAGACAAATAGCCATATTTAAAGAAAATAATAAGCTTGAAAATTTTTTGGAAATAAATAATATATAATATAAATATAATTTATAAAATATCTTATATTGTTACATTCAAATGTGTAAATACATACCGTGTGTACCACAGTAAAGTATGGGTAGAAATGCACAATATTACAAATTTAATTTAATTTCAATCAATGATAATATAATAATAAGAAAATAAGGAGAGCCATCAAATTTAAAAATCTTCCGCGGTTTATCAAATCTTTTAAATTTAAACGAACCATCTACTATGGGTATTTTTTAATTTATACCTTTTGAAATTAATTGTTATGATTTAAGTCTTTTTTTAAGTCATAATAGTGTTACTTCCCGTGTCACCGTAAAACTATTTTTCTGGCACTGCTGTCTATTTATAACAACAGTGTAGTTCCTATTGCTGTTTAAGGCAAATGTTTTTTTTGTTTCTATACACATCCAAAAACATTTCTACGATATGCCGGCATGCCTGCAGTATGCTCCGAAACAATAAATTGTGATTATTTTTTAATATTTTGACGGTCATTGACGTGGTGGCTGTGTACATAATTTATATAATACTGCATAAGTCAAACATAATCAAATTAAAACCAAATAATAGTACCTACTATAGTTGTTTGATTTTTAAAATATTCTAAATTTATTATGTTCCACATTATGTTCACATCCATCAAAACCTATAATAATTTAATGATGTATTAGTTAATAGATAATTAAATGAAATCTATAAGTTTAATATAATATTATATGTAACATAAACACAACGCTTGCTTCATAATTATTACGAATCAATATTTTATAAGATTTTTTTCCAACAATTTTTTCAAGATTTGTAGCTTTTGTCATAAACAGATAAATAAATGATCCACTCAATTCATGCATATTAAACAACGCCAGTTGATAACCATGTTATAGTAGTAATATAGTATTATAGTAAATAATAATATTGAGTATATCAAATATTTTAAGCACCTAATTAAAAGTCTCACGATCTATTGCAATAATTCAAAAACATGAGGTAAGCTTCATATACTTATTGATTTACAACCTAATGTTGTCGGCTGTGAATTTTTGTTTAAAAAAAATAACCAGAACTATTGTAAGATTAGGGATAGGTAAATTGATTTTTCAATTAAATAATAGATTTCATATTATTCCTCATCATATATTTCTTTTTGAGCTATTATGTAAGACGCAATAGTATATTATCGACATTGCATTAAGTGGACTTTATTGACAGTCACTATATAGTATTTATATTGTACAGGGGCGTATTTATGGAGGGGGGATGAGAGGGCTTCAGCCCCTTCCCCCTCCCCTCCCCCCGTAATCCAGGAATTGTTTATGAAGTCTGCTTATTATGTCCTATCAGATGGAAATTTTCTAACATATGTTAGTTGTTTTGGCTGAATTGGGAATTTCTGTTGGAGAAAATACCACAGTCCCCTCCCCCCCCCAAAAAAAAAAAATCTTAATACGCCCCTGATATTGTACATATGTATAAGTTTTTTTATACAAATTTATTTTCATATTATTTTCAATATGGGTATTCAAATTATTCTCTTTATTAGATTCTGATTGCTATAATTATAGTCAGACGATGTATTATACATATTTATTTATTTTTATTAACTTAATTATTGAATTTTGTTAGACGTTAGTACAATATTGTAATTAAAATGTCATAAAAATGATGATACCTAGCTGTGTTACAATTTATGACCAGCAATGTCATATGATAAAAGATATTGTTAAATATTCACAAGTTTACAAAGTAGTATTAATAAAACATATTAGTTACAACTATTTTCATTCTTTATTAAAACTAATCGTAGGTATAAAATAATAACTATAAACATAATATTTATAATAAATTCAATACATGTGTTCTATAATGTAATTTATTAAACAAGTAAAAAAATTTGCACAAAGTTGCGTAAAATATGATTAATAATCTGCTAAAATATGTAGGTAATTGTTATTGCTGAAATTAATATTAAATTATAAATTGTATGTTTAAAATTGATAAAAAGTTCGTTATATAAGATCATTTTGCGCCTGTTAGATACGAGTTTTAATAATTGTCTTCATTCATCTGTTGAAGTTGGTTTTGGTTCAGGTAAAGTTGAAGGTGGTGTTTCCGATGCAGATGGTGATGTGGGAATTGAAGACGAAAATAAGTTTTCTAGTTTGGAAAAAGGAAAAGGTAACATAGAAGATGGGCGCGGAAAGTTGTTGATGAGAGGTGGCAAAGGGGATAAAAACGGAAAGTTAAAGGATTTGCTATGATCTGGAAATGGATCGTCGGGTAGGTTATCTGGTAACGACGAAAGTGATTCGTGGGTATCTGGAATGTCGGCTAAGACCTTATTTACATAAAATAAAATAATTTGTTGTGATATTATAGTTATTTTCTTTTATATTAAACATATGCTATACCTTACCATGGCTGAACAGATAATCGCTAAAGCTGCGGCGGCTCTTATTGCTCTCAATGAAATCATTTTGTTACCTGTGGATCGTTAAAATGACGACAAAAAATTCTTGTAAACCATTTATCCGGTTATGCTTTTATACGTAAAATATTTACGATTTGTTATCCAAGTCAGCACGTTTTTTATAACCGATCGGATAAGTGCTATCAACTGTTTAACAATTTTACAATATTACAGAAACTATAGAATAATCATTGAAAAGATAATATTGATATTATAATGTTGTCTGTAGAGGATAATAGTAAGTTGCATATTTGCATATTTTCATATTTTTAATCATAGATGTATTCATTCATTATTATCGCTCTAAATTTTTTGTTGAACAATTTTTATTCCTGAAATGGAAACTAAAATAAATAATATTTAGCTCTTGGTTTGCTGAGTAAAAAAAAAGAAATTTTAGTATAAGATAAAATAACTATAACTTAGATTTGCGGGCATTTTTTAGAAGATAATTTTGTTGGGCGTTATACGATTTAATAATTAAAATTGTATGCATCATTCATTATTTTATGTAATATTTAAATTGAAAGCAGATTACAATAAAGGTACCAAGTAATTTATTTTATTTCTCAATATTTTTTGAGAAAACGATGAAAAAAAATTAAACATTTAATGGTAAAATAAGAAGCACGTCTTTTTTTTATAAAAAATTGTCCATTTCGATAAATACTGAACTTCATTTTTTCAGTGATTTTATTATTTTGTTTTTTAGTTCAATTAAAAACAACATTAATTTCCATAATAACAATCGATAATGATTTTTCCTTCTACATTCATCAGGAATCCCGTAACCAAAATTGTATATTTTATAATATTATTAATAATATTGCACTACCAAACACATAATTGATTTCAAGTAGATCCTAGATAGGTATATCATAAAAAAATATCTAATATTATATCACCGAAACAAAGTAATTTCAACATATTTAAAATCCTGAAAATGGCCTGAACATTGAAGTTATTAATTATTTTATATAATTATGATGACAAGAAAAAAATATCTAACAAAGACCGGAAACAACATTAAATTCCAAAATTAACTAGTAATATTAAAGAACCATAGTATGACATATTTTATAAACGTAATAATCCGGTATAGCTACTTATAAGATAATTAAAAACAAAATAATAAACGCGTGATAATTCTAAAATGGTTTTAAAACGTTGCAATCAATTGGATAATGACTGGTCATGTTTTAGGTAACAAACAATAATATACTGTATATTCTATTGAACGTATCAATTAATAAACACTGGCAATCAGTTTAAAGGAACGTGGAAGTGTGGAAAACACAAACAATTGCTTCTATATAAAAGCTTATATCTAGTTACTAATGTTTTGTGAGAATCATTAACTGTAATTCGTAATTTTCCATTCAGTAATATTAGAAAATATGAATAATTTTGGATTTGTGTTCGCTTTGGCGGTGATTTGTTTAACTAAGGTAAGTAATTAAATTATTATTGAGTAGATCTAATTCAACAGAAAACTAAAAACCTTGCTTTTCCAATCTTACTAAGGTCGAAGCTTTACCATGTGATTGTTATGGATGTCCTCCACTACCATGTCTCCCAGCCCCACCATGTCTTCCAGCCCCACCATGTTTTCCAGTCCTACCCCTTCCAGCTCCACCATGTCTTCCAGCCCCACCATGTTTTCCAGCCCTACCCCTTCCAGCTCCACCATGTCTTCCAGCCCTACCCCTTCCAGCCCCACCAGTACTTCCAGCCCCACCAGTACTTCCAGTCCCACCATGCGTTCCATCTCCACCTATTAGCCCAGCGGCACTAGCCTCTTTATTAGCTACTCTTAAGGCAGCAGCACCATATTCGCCCCTTGCCCCACTTCCAGTTGCACCGCCCTTAGCCCCGGCCTTTGGACCTGCCCCGACCGTGGCTACAACCCTGTCGGTACCCACACCTGCACCTCTTGTGATCTCTTCGGGACCAGCAGCGGGACCAGTGATAATCCAAACACCGTCAGTCAAAGGAAAAGCCGCACCAATCGTCGTTCCCGCCGGTCCAGGCGCTAATTTGCTTGTCAAACTAAAGCAAGCCCCAGCACCCGCACCAATCATACTTCCACCACCGGCACCAGGTCCTATCGTCGTAAACGGTGGAAACGTAATTAAAGAACAGACTGTCACGTACGCACCAGCTCCTGATCCAAACAAAATATTCTTCGCATTGCCAGCCCCATTACCGACTCCGCCAGTCGTTTTGCCACCCGCGCCACTACCAAAAATATTCTTCAATCCCGGCGTGTACGTCCAAAAACCTGATATTGTATTCCAAACCCCAGTTGGTTTACCACAATTGTTTTTGATTCCTTCACCATGCGGATGTCCAGCACCATGCTTCCCACCACCCGGTCCATGCAACCTGCCTCCAGTCCTCGCTAAGGTCCCTGCTTGCGGTTGTTAGTTTTTCAACACTGCAATCATTATTGTTAACATTTATACATCAAAAAAATGTTATTTTTTACAGATTACTAATTTATTCTGTTAAGACACAAAAGTATAAATATAAATGATCGTCATTATAGTAATGATTTATTTCCTATTAAATTGGTTTTATTTTATTATTTATATCTCAAACTCCAGTTACTAAATATTGTCATGTACATTTTTATCTAAGATGATATTTATAGACAATTCTAACTTTCGTAAATGATAAGAGGTTTTGAAACAAATAATTTTTTATGTATACCGTGATTTTATGTTTACTAATAATATTTTACTGAAAATAATATAGGTATTATAATATAGTGAACAAATATACTTGAAAATTGTTAGAGTATAGATATTTTTCTAGTCTGTGTAATGCATTGACATACAGAATTATCGTCAGAATCATGAGTTGTCAATCAATTCATTGAAACATCATTAATTGAAAATAGTCATACTCCTTACGAAGTTACTTTTCATGAAATTTTAAATTATATATGTCTTGTAACTACTTCTTTGCAGTTTTTTAACGCTACATTATTGTGCATTTTTTAAATATTTTACTACCTACTTTAGCCAAATATGTTTTCAGTATAGGTATGTTAAAATTACATATTTTTTTTTTTAAATATATATGCTCCTGAGCATAAAACTATTTTACTCACATATAATTATAAGTTTCATAAATTATGGTATTTCTTTTAATTTTCAAACCATTGGGGTTTATCAGAATTAATCATAGAAGCACCTTTTTGAAAATATCTAATCAAAATCGAAAATTCTGAAACTTACATAATAACGTTGCTAATTCATATTTTTTAATACATTTTAAACAAGAACTTACGTACGTTCCTCGTAATCAGTGGTGTAATTAGAATTTGTCCTGTAGAGGAGGAGGGGATTATATGTTTTTAGCAAAATCTGTAAGCCTCGTACAGTAACCTATCCCACCAAATATAAAATGTTAGCAGTAAAATAAAAGTTTTGGGGGAATCTATCTCACCCACCACCACCCTTAATTACGCCCCTGTTCTTAATGTTATTATTATTAAATCATGTGATTTATTTATAAGACATTTGATATACTCATTCTCAAAAAATTTAACGTTTTATTTTCTAATTAACTATAGTATTTTTTTTTTTTTTTTTTTAACGAGCTTAATTTAGTAAAGTCAAACGTATTATAATATCGCTATTAAAATAGTAATCAACGAATAAGTACGTCAAAACATAAGCCGTGGCTGGTCACCATATTTTAGAAATGATCGAAAATTTGCATACCTAACTTTAAATCATAAAATTATTATAATGCTATGTAGAAATATAATAATTAATAATTTTATATTCGTTAGATAGCTTTTGATATTTAGTATAAATAATATGATTAAATATTTTGTTAATAACACTACCTATAGTTACTGTTTGTCTGTTTGTTAGGTAATACAAAACCAACTTATGTCCGTTGTTGGTATTACAATAATATAAATCATACTATTTAGATACATTTAGCAGTTTCGTCTTTTTATCTTTGTTGATGTTATCTATCTTCTATCTCTTTATCTATTGGCTAACGAAGGCCCAGAATGGATAAAATGGATTTATGGATTTTTGTTTTAAGGAATATCATAATGAGTTTTTATATAAGTACAATGACGAAATATACTGAGCATAATATTTGTATGTAGGTACGGAATCTAATAGAAACCAAATGAAATAAAATACTTACGAATATTATAAGGGTTATCGTATCAGAAACCTCCTTTGTATTTTTTGATTAATATAACAAATAAATAACGTAGCCAGTATATTCACAATTTGTAAATAATACTTTAATATACTGAAACTATAATAATCATTAAAAAATATGTGATTTAATGATAAAATCTGACTTAAGTTGGAAAAAGAGAAGTCACCAAATATTGGCATTACCCTTAGGATGGTGTTTAGGGAGAAAGTAGATCTTATACAATTCCTTTACAGTTGTCTGATGGTAACCTAGAATTTGTCTCAAGGCGAGCCGATTCAAGTAATCTAAAAAAAAAATTGTTTTCACCCGTAAAAGAAGAAGGTTTATATAGTTATAGTGTTGGAATGCATAGGTTCATTCACAGAGAGTACTCAACAGATATCACTAATCAGTATATATACAGTACAAATGTACAATAGAGAGCTGCTAATATTTGGCGTGAATATAATATATTGACTGAAAATCCTTTAGGGTTTTACTTTTACGTTTGAGAATTCTTCAGTGGCCAAAAGTTGTATACCATAATACCAAATAAATCTCAAAAAGAGAGCAGTGTGTATATTGTAATGTGTGTGGGCATGTGTGTTGTTTTTAAGTGAGTTTGTAACAGAACAATTAATGTCAGAGTAATGTTAACTTAACGCTTTAAAAATTAAATTTCTATAAATACTTTTTATAAATACATGTTCTGGCGGATGTCCACATTAAGGATTGATCTTCTGTCTCTCGAATAGGGTACAAACAAAATCACATTGGCAGGTGTTAGATCCAGATTGGACTATGTTTTCAATAAACAAAGAACAAAAATCGTTTGACATTAAAGACTGACTGAAACATTTACGTATTTTAACAGCTGCTGATTTATGTGGTTTAATCGTCAACTTTTAAAAATAAATATTTATAAAATTAAACCTAAAAATATACACGAGAATCCAGGGGTGTATTAAAGGGAGGGCCCATAGGGCCCGTGCTCTCCACATTCACCATATTTAATTATTATTTTTATTATTGTATTGAGTATTAACCTCCATAGGTCCTCTTACTTTTCGCGCACGGGGTATGCAGGATATCGGATATGCCGCTTCATAGACTACGGCTTCACGTGAGGGGCTCATGTTTATCATAACAAAGCATTTTTGATAATATCTTACATAGTATTTAAAAAAATGTTTTTAACTTTAAATTTTCTCGCGGCCAGCAAGATAATCCAAACAATAATATAACTTTATAAATATGATAAAATTATTTAAAGACATTCAATATGTTTGTACCTACTTAATCTTTAAGAAATAATACATTTTCTTTCAATTTCAAACTTCTTATTTCTTCAATGCATTGTTTAATATTCTACTGTAAAAGTGTAAAACTATGTGTGGTTTTAGATTCTGAGGGAAGCTAAGTAGTATATTTAAAAAAACTTAGATTGTAGATTGAGTCCTATATGTGGTAAAAGAAAATGCTTAACGGCTCACAATCATTTTTTAGTATTAATTATTTATTCTTTCTTTTAAACTCAATAAGATTATGTTGCGTATCTTAGGAGCAATATAGGTTAAGTGATTTTTTTTTTTTTTGAAGGCCCCTATTTGTCTTATTGCTGCAAATAAAGTCTGCGCACGCCTATATAACTGATTTAAAATATTTTTGTATAATACTTGTATTTTGATTATTTGGTCATGAATGATGACAACTTTTTGTGTGGGCAAATATGAGATAAGTTATAAGTGTGTATAATTTAAACTTTTTGCTTGTGCCCCCTCCCCCCCATAAGAAATTCCTAAATACATCCCTGCGAGAATCATTTGAGTAAATATATTTTTAGTATTTCGTTCATTATAAGGTTAAGTTAGGCATCAGCTTCCCACGTTTGTTTATTGATACACGACACACGAGTAGGCACGAAGTACGCTATTGCTGTAGTAGTGCGCTTACGCGTGTAGGCACTAGGTAGGGGCCTATAGGTACGATATAAATTCGTAATACTCATAAAACAAAATGTGATTATGTAATGACGACTAAATTTCACGTTCGAAAAACTGACTCGTGTGAGTTGTTTAAAAAAAAATCAAGTATTCAGTGATGGGTTGTACACAATATTGTATTTATACGGCCGAGTTTTTACTAAAAACTTGACAAGGCGTAACTAGTGATAAATATTACCTACCTACATAATATATACAATTGAAATTTATAATTTAAAAAAAAAATCTACCATTCTGGCAATGTCAATTACCTTAAAGGTAGTGCCAAGTGTGCAGTGCCGCAATAACCGGGTGTGTTGCGTGTGTCAAACACACGGGCCCAGGGCAACAACCCATAATGGGGGCCCAATGATAAAAATTAAAAAATATATAGAAACTAGAAAGAAATAAAATAAAACTATTTTGTTATAATAAATAATAATTATTATTAATACAGATTGAGCAATAGATCGCTTTTGTTTTGTACACAACATTATTGTACATTAACGTTTCTTATGCAGCATAACCGAAATTAAAAATAGTTTGGTAGTTTGGTTGCAATTGATTAAAGCGCGTCATGCAAAGGAGTATTGAGTATTGAGTAATAACTCAAAATTCCAAAGTATGTTTTCATATTTGGAAAAATAAATTTCATAATAGTCAATATGTTAATTTTTCAATTTTTAAGAGGGGTGAGGGCCCATTCATTTACTTACACACGGGCCCAAAATGATTTAGTTGCGGCGCTGCAAGTGAGTATGTGCATTAGTATGTATAATATATTTGCTATAATATGTCAATAGTTTAAGGTTCTCCAAAAACATACGTCATTCTTCCGATACACCACACAAAGGCAACTTATACACGATACCGTCTTTCCGACGTTTGTTTATATTTTGACATTTTAAAACCTGTTTCAAATACATTCATTACCACGCGGAGAGGACACGATAATAAAATCCAGCCCAAACCATAGTTGATCATATTTGTCTATTTGTTTATTTGTAGGCACTTGTATTATTACTTATTCGTTATTCTTATTACCAATGAATATTTTACGGTTTTCTCTGATTGTACCATAATTATTGTATAGCGTATTATCGAGGAAGAGACGATGATTATACTGACGATAAAAATCATTGGTACACACACTTTTCATGGTTACGTCAATAATATCGTTCACTATTATCAGACAATTGGCGCCATTATTGTTTTAGATTCACAAACTGCTCGATTTTTTATTTATAAGTACATGTCAAATCTCGGACCTGGACATTCATGTATGAATGGTCCAAGGATTGCGTACTATAAAAATGAAGCTATTAACGGCAATCGTATGCTCAATAATGTTGCTGTTGAAGCTAAAGGTGAGTGATGATCTTATTATTATTAAATTCTACTCAATGTCTTAACTAAAACCTGGTGAGAGCGTCCGCGACTTTTTATCGGGTTTAAAATATTATGCAATTCGAGATGTCACAGCTGCAAGGCTTGCAACATCATATTCGATTCAATTGTGGCTAGATACAGTCAGTGAAGCCGAACCAATTGGGTTCCCATCAATATATTTTTTTAAGAGGAGAACATCACATCCCGCACGTGTATTACTAACTTACAACAAAGCATAAACTAATTGACGAGATACATAACTGAGAAGGCTACTGAATAAATACAGTCATTAGGCATTACTAAAGAAACAACACGATCACACTATAAAGATGAAAACATTTACCGTGCAACATCGCTTTTATGTTTTTCGATGTCACAAATACTACGAAAAAGTTCTCATTGTTTATAAATTATTCATTATTTCAAATTTGAATGACTTTTTCGAACGGAGACAAACACATGCGGGTGTGATGGCATGTCATTTTAAGATGTTATAACTCGTGTCTATCAGACGGTTTAGAAAGTATAATATTATTACAATTATTAATATTAGATACTTAAACGTGTAGAATGCCGTGTTATTTGTACTTGTATATATAAGCACTTCGTTATCCTAGGTAAATATTATTAAGCATTTATCACCTAAACCTATATGTATATATATACGTATGAATAGGTATTTTCGTTTACCCGAAATTGTTTAATCATCTGATAATAATTATTGTTGAACATTTTTACGTAATTTACATTGACGTATTTTTAAATTCCTATTTGGAAAACATAAGGTATCGAAGCTAACCAAAGGAGAATACTTAATTCGTTTTATTCCTTAATCGTGTAAACGTCTCTTAAAATAATGGCTATTTTTTAAATTTTCTTTTTTTTGTTAGTTGATACTAGACACTAGTACATACTACTCGATTACAATTTTTTATCGAAGCTTCTGTTTTCCAACTATATATAGCTATCTATAACATTTTGGGTATTTTTTTTTTTGTCGGGGTTAGCACGACATTTTGGAATTATGGAATGTTCATTTATCCAAGCCTGGGTAAGTTAATGATCTTTTTTAACTGACTAAAGTTGATGGAAAACATTTCAAAAAGTTTAAAGTTAACAGTTAACCTAATTTTTTTTAACTCAGTTAAAAGTAAAACGAACATTTTAAATTAATTTAAGTTAATATTATTATGATTTTTTTTAATAATTATATGTATAGTAAATACCCAGTTTAAAATAATAAAAATCATAAATATTATTGAGCACAGAAAATGGGCAATAGTCAATAGCTTTTTTATACACAAAAATAAAGAATTAAATTATTAGGTACTGATGAATATAATTGTATAGCAGGTACTAAAAGGCCCAAGGCTGGGCATTAACGAGTTAATAAGTTAAAAGTTAAGTTAATTTTAGCTTATTAACTTAACTTACTAGTTTCTGTTTTAATTAACTTAACTTTAACTTAATTTATTTTTATCTACGTTAACTTAAAATCAACTTCTACTTTTTTAATATTACTAATTGACTTTATTTTGAATTTTCGCGTTATCTAGAATATATTTCAGTCTATAACGGTTCGTTGATTTAAAATTCGTAGATTATTAGAAAACATTGTTGGAAAAAGAAGATATTTTCGTAATTATTTTTATAAATAACAACTAATATGTTATATTAATTAAGTATGTACTAATAAAATAATAAATAATAATTTATAATATAGATATAACATTGTAACAATGTGACATTTAATCGCCCTTATGACTATATTTTTATATAAGATATATCAACAGCTACGAGCTCACGAAGTCACGTTTAATACCAGGAATTAGAGGTGGGTCGAACTGTTCGAAGTTCGAAAAATCGAACCGAACTTTAGGTGTTCGGTTCGAGTTCGAAAGTCGAACCCAGTTTTAAAAAAACCGAACCGAACCGAACTCGAACAAAAAAGTTCGGAAGTAAAAATAGTTCGAAAATTAAAATAGTTCGAACTCAAAAAATGTACGAACAGCAAAAATTCTAATATGTCAAACGTTTCGAACTAAAAATGTTCCCGATGTGTATTTTATTTTTAGTTTTCCTATTGTCTATAATCTATAATCTATATAGTTATATACTATATTATAGTAGGTATATACAATATTCTATATTATATACTTTGTATTTAAATTTTAAATATTACAAATGTAAAATTAAAACTACGATATTGTCCGGGCATTGATTATTATTTATTTCTTGTGCTATTGAATTATTTATAGACTTGGGTAATTATTTAATATTTTGGTTTTGTTGTTTTGTACTATTTATAATTTATAATTTATATAATCGAAGTTCGTAACTAGCTGAACAATATAAATATCTTTATCATTATTATTTATTATTTATAATCATTTGACATTTATATTTTTATAACATTAGTCCTGGGTCCTACACTCCTACTACTTACTCATTAATCGTTAATTCAAAATAATAGTTATCAGTGTTATTGATTAGTGGTTACTTAATACACTTATTACTGACTAAATACATATCTAAAAATTAAAAATCAAGAAAGTTTACATGCTGATCCCTAACTTGGCAAGTGTTTTTAAATTTTTAAAACAATTGGTACCTACCTAACAGTTTTTACTCTACACAAAAGAGATGAGAATAAAAATAAATGTATAATACTATAATACTATAATTCTAAAATAAAATGTAATAACTTATAACCGATAATAGACTTCAATTATATTAAAATTTAAATAATAATAAATTGAAAAGTTCGGTTCGACATACTATAAAGGTTCGGTTTGAGTTCGGTTCGATATACGATTAAAAAGTTCGGTTCGAGTTCGGTTCGACATACCAAGGTTCGGTTCGAGTTCGGTTCGAGACCATCTTTTTAAGTTCGACCCACCTCTACCAGGAATAATGTCATTAATAATAATAACTATTATTATTATTATTACTTAATATTTATTAATATCTTATTTTATAATTTTAATGATTGTCGATTATCATGAATTGTGACCATCTTATTACAAAAATACCTACCTAACTATAAATAGTGGTGTATTATACATTTGTGATTTTTACTTATTTTAAAACCTTTTCAATGATTTTTTTTTTATTAACTTAACTTATTAATTGAAGTTAAGTTAAGTTAACAAAATTTGTTAACTTTACTTTTAATTTAATTGAACAAAAAATATTTAACTTAACTGAGGTAAAAAAAATCATTAACTTTCCCAGTCTTGCAGTAAAAGCATACAAAATTTATAATATGAGCATAACGCAATTATTTTTAGTTTAAAAATAACTTATTTAAGACGAAAACATTTTATAATATGTTCTTAAGAATTTTACGTCTGTGATTTGTATCTATATGAATATAATAATTTAATATCGAATTACTTGTTACTTGTTAGTATTATCACGGAATAGAATAACTATTGATTATTGTTATACTTATAATAATCGTATGCCGTAGTATGCTATGGCATATTTTTATACATATAGGAATACACCTATATATTATAAATTATAATATTAAATATGATATATACCTATAGATAGGCATATGGCTATTGCTATATCTAAATGTATTTATCTAATTAATTTTTTTTTTGAAGTATTTTAATTAATAGGTCAAGAAATAAATTTAACTATATTTCTAATTTCCTATTCTAGGAAATAGTTATGTACCTAATATGCATTATCAATAATAATTGTATTTTATTTATTATTTAATTATTTATAAATTAAGTTAACTTGAAGTTGATTAAAAGTAACTCGTAACTTATTAAGTTTGTATCAATGAAAATAAGTTAAGTTAAAAATTAAGTTAATGAAAATTACATTTAAAACGGTCAAGTAAAAAATTTAAAATTAACTTAACTTTAAGTTTTTAACTCGTTTATGCCCAGGCTTACATTTATCTCGACCATGTTGCTCATTTGCATATTTGTGTGTGTTAATTATATCGCAAAACGAAATATTATTATTTATTACGACGTGTGGTCTAACACGTTTAATTTCCGGTTCTGAAGTGTTTGCTGTTTTGTATACGCGCACCTATCTATATATCAATGCGTATTCAACTATAATATTATTATATTATGTTTCTTATGTGTGGAATCAGACACTTAAAACAATATTTCGTCGTGAAATAGGTAGATTCCTGATGATTTTTTAAATATTGTTTAATTATTGTTTTCAATATTGTGCTTATGGACGTATACATATACTATATATATTCAACAAAATACTAAATAAATTCTATACACATTTTCATAAATTAGTTTATATGATATTGGTTTAGATTCTGAACGAAGTGATGAATGTATTGATTTTACAATGATGTGTGTTTTTTTTTGTGTGTGTCTGTGTACAGCATAACTAGTCGAAATAATGCTTCAATTTCAAACTTTGGGGGTGGTATGTAAAAGTGAATATCCTTGGTGCATTAGAGAGTTCAAAAGTAAACATTTTCCAACAGTTTTAAAAAAAATCGAGAAAAACAAAAAAAAAATGATAGAAAAACGGGAATTTTTACGCAAAACCAGTTTTCGACCAAATTGATTTTTTTATATGGTTGTAATTCAAAAACTAATCACTATAAATACTTGAAATTTTCACCAAATGTTTATGTTAGTGATACCTATATACAGTTTAATTTTAACTTTTTCTGAGTTATTTAAAGACCATTGAAATTTTCAATTTTTTTGAGAATTTTTTGATGTGTTGGTAAAAAAATGTTGGACGACCAAAAACACTTGAAAATTTAATACAAGGTTCCTTATGAGTTGTTCTTATTGAAGCTAAAAAAAAAAAAATTAAAAATCGTAAGTCACAATTTTTTTTATAAGCGTTTATAATTCAAATTTTTACGAAATCTGTCGAAAACGCGAAAATTTGCAAGTAATTTTGAAGTTGAAAAATCATAAAATTTTTTGTGTTTATAACTAAGGATTAAAAATACAACACTAAGTTTACCATTAGTTTTGCTTCAAGTAGCTATGGAGAAAACTTGAAACATCATTATAGGAAAAATTGTAAGTGCGTTTGAATTTTAAGTTTTTACAAAATAACGATTTATCCTGAAACGATTTTAAATATTTGTTATTATTCAAAAATTATATGTCGTAGATACTTGAAAATTTTACCAGTTATTTAAATTGGAATTTTCTTTACATGATATAATTTTCAAAATATATTGACTTTTTTTAAGATATTTATAGACAACTGAAAATTCTCAGTTTTTCTGAAAATTTTTTTTTGAAGTGTCGATAAATTTTTTTGGCCCTATCAAAGTATTTGAAAATGTAATACAAAGTTTCTCATAAGTTATTCTTATCGTGATTAAAAAATTATAAGAATACATAGGCACAATGTTTTTTAATTAACATTTGAAGTTCAAGTATTGACACGAGTAAATTCGTCAAAGCCATGAATATTTTTTTTTTGTGTCTGTCATCACGTTTTAAGGCAGTAAAGGTGCTTTGATTTTTGACTTCAGTACCTTATTCGAACAGAAAGTGAATCTAGTTGGTACTTTTAGGGTCAAATAAAAAATTTTCTTTTTTAACCTAAGATTTGAAAATTTTATACAAGATTCCTTACAAATTTGTCAATCTTTATCACGAAAAAAAATGTCCACTGGAAATTCAAATTAAATTTTTATTAGCATTTGAATTTCAAATATTCATAAAAATTCGTCAAAACCATGAATATTTGCAAATTATTTTGTAGATTCAAAATTCATAAAACTGTTTCTATTTATATCTAAGGTTAAAAAATGCAACAATAATTTTTCCAAAAGTTTTGCTTCAAATAGCTATACAGAAAATTTGAGGCGTCATTATAGGAAAAATGTTTTGAGCGTTTGAGTTTTAAATTTTTATGAAATCGCGTAATGATAACGATTTATCCTTAAACCAGGTATTCGTATATCTATAATAATATAAGGTATTATGAATTATGATAACTACATGCAATATTTTTGGAAAAATTGATTAACCAAGTCTTATGCAAAATGCGTCTTAATTGAAAAATAAAATATTTGTTTCAAAATAGAAATAATAATAAATAAATAATAAATAATGACAATATTTAAATTTAATATATCCTAGATTGACAAATCATCTCTTTTCAGAATCGTTTTTTGTATACAATGATACCTATCATTGCATTCAAATGCAACCTACCCTAGTCAGAGGTCCACTCCACCACCTAATGTACAGCAGAGCGATACCCATATTCCCGCTTTTTTTTGTTACGCATTTAATCTAATAGAAAGAGAAACATAAAAAAATAAATATTTTCTTGTAATAAAATCTAAATTTCCCTTCATATCAATCGGTAAGCAAAATATATTATGTAGGTACCTACTTGGCTACTTTAAATTGACGGATTAGACACAGAATTTAAAAAAAAACCATAAATATTTTGAATAGGTATCTAGTTATAATATTACATCAATATACCGTAAAAATTCCACAATAATATAGTACAGCCAATTTGTAATAAATTAATGAGCGTGACTATAAAAAAAAATATGTTATATAAGCATATAGGTGAGGTTAGTCGAAACCTGTTGCTATTATAGGTATGTATTATAATCGATTGTCATCTCTTTCTATTTTATTTGGCAGTTTCGCCAATCAACGCTTGGCGGGTAAGGTATGTGTCTTGAATTTTATTTGACAGCATTTTTTTTTTTTGGTTT
Source organism: Diuraphis noxia (assembly GCF_037042655.1). Lineage (NCBI taxonomy): Eukaryota > Metazoa > Arthropoda > Insecta > Hemiptera > Aphididae > Diuraphis > Diuraphis noxia. The sequence goes on along the minus strand of NW_028301715.1, from coordinate 4,720,849 downwards.
TAGGTAAAAATTTGATATTTTTTTTATGGAACAACTCAAATGATGGGTATAGGTATTAAATATATTTTATTAAAACACCAAAACCTGGATCATTTCGACGGAGATTTGAACGCCCCTCGAATTACATCAGTAGGTACTGTGGACTATAATAGGTCAATATTAAATTAAATTTTGATGTCCTGGTAACACACTAATACCTATATTGACCTAGAGCCTGAAGTGTCTATTTGGTAGTATCATAATTAAAAATTCGTAGCTCATTTATAAAACCCTTATAATTGTTCTTACTGATGATAAATAAAATATTGGTACGAACATTATTCAGGCATAAAAATTTAGTAATATATATATATATATTAATGCTTATTAGATTTAGAGAAAATAAAACTATTACAAGGAAATATACGTAGGCAAATATATGTGTAATGACTTATTTGTCCTTCGTGATGGATAACTTCGCGTTTTCACGAATAGTAAATTTCGAAGAGTGCCTATTACTCATATATACATAGCCATGTAGCTTTTTTATTTGGATAGTTATAACCATAAATTATTAGTGTATGCCAATAAAACTTATGTCATCCAAGGTCATTAAAATTAATGGAAAATTCCACGATGTCTCTTAGGTAGGTATAAAAGAATTTTAACTATTAACTATTTTTTAATTTTAAATTTATTTATTTATTTAAATATCATTCAATGGATTTTGAACAATTAATTTTTTTTACCATGTACCTACACATTTTCCAACCATTTAAAGTTTTTAAAACTTATAAATTCTTAATAATTCTTCTGCAATGATATTGTATTTACTATTTACCCAGTTTCCGTTGAGACTTCACACTATTAATATTTTTTGAATTTTATACGGCGTGGTAAAATCTAAAACGACATATCCAAACGGGTGTACCTACTGCACGCTTAATTGTAATTTAGAAGGAATATTAAATAATAACATTTTATTTTCATTAACACCAAACAGTAATTGATGGCTGTCATAATAAATTAATAATGTTCGATTATAATGGCGATAGCCTGCAGGCAGCATCGCAAATAATCGTTGGGTGGACATGGATATATGGTTTAAGCTGTTATTAATATACATATAGGTACGTGTATTTTAAAGACTCGAATTCTAACGAATGTCAAATCATAATAGTCGGTTGAAAACAGAACAGGTAGTGCCAAGTAGATTAAATTACATAATATTTTTTAGCAGATAACGTGCTTATAGGTCGTATAAAGTAGTATTAAAACATTATTTACGATTATGCCTCATTTTATTTTGGACAACATTCGGTTCGCTACTTTTATTTTAATACATTTTAAATTTTAAAGTAAATTTCAACACTATTATTATCTAATATTATTAAAACCTTGTAAATAAATAAAATAAATATGTCTAAAATCTAAATCACTAAAAGCATATTTTACATTACTGTGTACCTACTTATTTATTTATATTATAACTAGCTGATCCTCTTGCACTTCGTTGCCCATTAAAAATACGATATAATATATATACGATTCAAAATTTATGTTTAATTTGTCGTTTAATACCTGAGGTAGCTGTAGTGATCATAATTTTTTATAGCATTTATTGTTTTGTAAAGGTGAAACAATTTTTAAAATTTGTATCTATATTAATGAATTGATAATTTCTTATTCATCCATACTTGAATTTATAAAACCAATAGCAACCCTATAATAAATAAAATTATATTTATGTATCTATCTATTATTTCTATAAAAATCACAAGTTTACAATAAAAAAAAATTAAAGGTCACTTATTCAGATAAAATATAGTCAATAAATTCGCGGGATATAGTGTAGCTTATAGGTATTTTAGCTTTCTGATAGTAAACAAAAATGTAAGTAGGTATTTCCAGAGATTAAACTGAATAATTAATGACAATAAATATAATATAATTAAAATGATATTTAAAATAACATTGTCACATTTATAAATAATAATTGACATTTCTGTGTTACAACTTACACTAAACGTTAGGTATCAGCCAACTAATAAGTATTATTATTTAATAACTTGTTATATAAATGTACAATTTACTCGTACACGTTTATTTTTGCCGATTTCAATACCTTAAAATCAACATTTTGAAAAATCCTTTCTAGTTGCTCGATGAAAGTATTAGAGGAACAACTTACCTATTTTAAAAGCCCATTATTCTTTGTAATAATTATTATTAGTGATTATCTGCAGTGTATTAAATTTTAGGTCGAATGCCGTGTTGCATAAATATTGACTAAATTTGATGGTCCATTAAAATTTAATGAACCACTCATTGGTCACTAAATCTTGTTTAAGGGACCATTAGGTCACTATTAATTCATTAAATATTTAGTGTAACCCACTTTATTTGTCATACAGTTAGTGACGTGATGAACTGTACGGTGTACAAATTAAGAATTATATTTTATAAGTCAATCATTTGTAAAATATGTATTGATTTAACGATATTAATATTACCCTGTCATTGTGTGTTTTAGGGATCCGACTGCGTGAACAACACGACTATGACTCCTTCTGTGCTTATATTACCAGCCAGCAGGTTTCCGCCTCCGATTTTTTCCAATGACTTTTCGTACGGTGGCATGTCGCCGTCCGAACTGGCCCTGCTGTCAGCCACGGACCTGACACCACCAGAGCGCGAGAATTTCGTCGTGATGGTGATAAACGCTCTGAAGGAGTCACCGTATCTGATATCTTTTTTACCACACCTGACGGTCAATAGAATTTTGAACGAACTGGCCTTTAGACCGTTGCTGTTGAACTCCATCGAACCACCGAACGTGGTGGGCCTGATCGACATTCTGTGCGGGTGTCCGTGTCTGCTAAAAGTCGCGCCCGACCGCACGGTCAGTGAATTCATAACCGCCATCGTGCTGAACTCGAAAATCGTGGACGCGTTGCCACCGTCCACGGTCGTCTGTCTGTTGAGCAAGGTGCCGCCGGCCGTGCTGCTAGCGTTGTCGCCCACCATCAAAATGACGCTGCTTCATCGCGTACTGTCACCGAATGCGTTTGGCACGCTGACGCCGGCTGAAATCTCTGTCATCGTGGACGTACTCGTGAGCGCGGAACGTGCGTTAGCCGTCTCGACGGCGCCAGGCGACATCCTCCAATTTCTCAACACTATTGTGGTATCGTCGACCTTTGCCAACAACGTATCTGTCACGCGAGCGGTCGACTTACTGTGCCTGTTGTTCAAGACAGCTCCGGCCCTGGTCGGCGGCGTCCCGCAAGACATCGTCGACGCCCTGCTTGCATCCATCGCCGCGTCCGTCCATCGGTTGCCGGCCGCGGTGTTCGGCCGCTTGATACCCGTCTTGACCAGTTTGCCGTTCTCGCTGAGCTTGTTGGACCCCGCCACGGTTGCTCTGCTGCTGCCTGCGTTTTCGCCGACCAGTGTGCTGGCCACCATTCCACCCCCCGTGATCGTCCAGCTGTTGGTAGACCTGTCAAAGGCGACCGCCGTCGTCGATGACGCGATCATCGGGCTGCTCCACGGCGTCGTATGCGCTCTGCCCAGTGTGATGTGCGACGTACCTCCGACCGTCCTGTCAACGTTCGCGAACCGGTTGACGTCACCCGAAGTGACCGGCTCGCTTCTTATTGACGTGAGCGTCAAGTTGATAAGCGTCCTGAGCAAATCCCAGTGCTTACTGTCTGCACTGACGGTGAGTTCCGTGAGCCAGACAGTGGATTTCGTTATCTCCAACGACACACTTTTGAACGCTATTCCACCACCGGAAATCGTCGATTTCGTTCACACCTTGGCCGGCACCGGACTCGTGCTGCCAAAGATTTCGCCAGAAAAACTTCAGAAACTATTGTCATTCCTAACTTCAGTGTTCTCGTTGAGGTCGTTAGATTCCAATCACTATTCGAAATTGCTGTCACTTATGGCTCTTTCCCCGTACCTGACGTCCGCGCTGACAAGCACTCAGCTGCAAAACGTATTCGAAACGCTCACATCGGTTCCCGGCTCGTTACAAACAACTTCGAACAACGTTTTCGCGGACATACTGACGCACTTATTCACGACGCCCGACAAGCTTTCCGATATCCCATTCCCATTGCTTTTGAATTTGTTGACACAAATCAAAAACCAAACCTCGGGTGCCGTGTTTTGCGCAATATCACCGTGTGCAATAGTTAAGTTCGCCGAATTTCTGGGAGCGAATAACGCCTCGATAATCGCTTCGTTGCCACCCCCTGACTTGATGGCTTTGGTGGGCTTGCTGTCTAAAGTCGATTGCTTGTTGACTCAGCTTTCCATGGAAACCTTGAACGCCCTATTGGAAGCGATCAGTATAGCACCGTTTGCAGTACCATTGGAGGCAACAATCAAACTGATCGTCACCATTCATTCACTGTTACCATCCGTATTGTGTTCGTTGCCACCGGATATCATCGGCAACATATTTAAATCATTTGGTCCATTCGATTTTCTGGGTGGCCTGAGCACCACGGTTCTGGGTGAGTTGTTGACCGCCATATCCAAGAGTTCATGTCTTCTGTCTGCTTTCGATCGCGGTACTATACAAGACATTTTGGAATATCTGTCGACGTCGCGGAGTATTCTGAGCGATATGAACGACGGTGACTTGGCCAACCTAGTGGTTTCAATATCGGCCAACGAACCACTCAGAACGTTCGTGCCGGGGGGTTGCTTCGTTCGTTTATTGCTAGCGATTAATGTTGTCAAGCCAAATTCGATTCCGACGACCGCGGCTGTAACGCTGTTGAGATCTCTGATATCCTCGGAACAAGCGATCAACGAGCTAACGTTGGCGGACGCGGAAAACCTCGTAGACCTGTTGGCCGCAGACAAGGTGCTACTAGCCGCGTTATCACCAACCTTGTTGATAAAGCTGCTGACGGCGCTAACGAACCTATACGCCGGGTTGCCAAACGAGAAAATTGTCAACCTGTTGGTGGCCACGCACTCAGCGCTGCCGAGTCTGCTATGTTCCGTACCGAAATCCGTGCTGGCCACTTTGCTCGAGTTGATTTTTACAGGGTCGATGATCGGCTGCCCATTATCCGAAAGCCTGGCCGCGTTCGTTGCCGCTTTGTCCACGTCGCCATGCCTGATAAACGCCATGCCGGCCACCACGCTCGAATACTTGTTAGGCCTTCTGTCATCGCAGTCATCGCTAACGGCCGAAGTCTTGCCGCCTCCAACGCTCGCCAACCTCAGCACGATCCTAGCCCTGACGCCGTCTGCACTACAAAACGTCAACATATCTGTCATCATTTCGCTGTTGTCTGCTGCCGGCCCTAAGTCAATTTGCGCCATACCACCCATGGCCTTGTTCACACTTCTGGCACCGCTGTCTGACGCCAAAACCGTTTACGAGCTCCGACTCTCCGTGATCGCTTCGTTGCTGCGCGTTGCTGCCACAGCACCGTGCGTCCTCAACGTCTTAGCTGGTCCCACACTCAACACGATTGTGATCAAGGTGGCGTCGTTGCCGCAACTTCTCCAGAATTTGTCACCTGATCTTTTACTGTCCTTCTTGGCAGCAATCGGGTCTTCACCACCAGCACTTGAATCCCTCCGACCAACCACAATTGCTCTCCTGATCACGTTGATCGCCGATATCCAGCCAAGTGTCATATCCGGCACGCTCCCTGCCACGGCCTCATCCCTCTTGGGAGCGTTCGGTTCACAGCAGGCGTTCGCCTCTCTACCGCCACCTACTCTCAACGCTCTCATCGAAGTGCTCGTCAAGTTTCCTAATTTGTTCGCTGCGCTACCACTGTCGGTTCTCGACGTATTGCTCCGATTCTTCGTGTCATCACCCACTGCACTTGGTTCTATTCTGTCATGCACGCTTATCAAGTTCCTAGCCGTGCTATCCTCGATTCCAACGCTGCTCCGGACGCTGTCACCTAGCACACTCGTCGCTTTCATAGAAGCACTATGCACGGTGTCCCCAAAGTTCCTATGTGCCATCCCAGCCTCAATCGTCACAGCGCTGTTCGAGGCCGTCACCACGGGGCCCGCGTTGGCCACGCTCACACCCCCGACAGTCGCCTCACTGGTGTCCGCACTTGACACGTCACCCTGCCTGATTTCCATCCTGCCCCCGTCACTACTGACGGCTTTAATAACGTTCCTGGCGGCAAACCCATTCCTGCTGAGCAACACACCGAGACCAGCCCTGCTCACCTTTATCCAAAATGTCCAAACTCCTGGATCCATTCCTCGTGTCAACGTCTCGAATAGTCACGGTCTTCCGTCCGTTGTGATCAGTCGTTTTGGCGATATTACATCCGATAGCAATACGAGTTCCACGGGTGATTTGCAAACTCTCTCGACCGGTAACAATGCCAAGAATGTTAATATCCTTCTAAACCCGACAGTAATTAATTCGGATAACCTGCAAGGAACTCCTAAGGTATGGGTTTCACCAAAAAATTAAAAAGCAGTTCTCGTCAAAGGAAAAATAAATTTGACCAAATAAACACTACGCCGTGCATGTATGCCATATTTTTACCAAACAACAATGTTATTGTAGAACTATGTTAACAGTGGACAGTTTATAGTATTGCTAAAACAAAAATATAGGTAAGGTAACTAACATATTGTAATATTGAAAAATTATTACAACTCAATAATTTTATGTTAAATTAATTTGTTATTATACTAATATTTTGTTTCGCCTAATTATTTTGATAATATTCACTTCTATTAAAGACTGTAACGATGTAACTGATTGTCTAATTATTTTTTTATTCTAATCTTATTTTTTATTTGTATTTCTTACAATCTGAAATTATTTTACGATAAGTAAACTTTTTGAAAAAGTAAATATTATTAGAGTTGAATTTGTTTTACATAACAACTATTTCTTCTATAATAATAATAAATTTATTGTTATGTTTACATTATACTTATATTAATCATTTATTTTCTACACTTATGTAATAATGAATAATGATTAATGAAATACTAACAAACTTAAAACAGCAAAAACAACCAATTAAACAATTTCAATTAAAACAACAGTGAACTGGATAATAGTTTAACATTCTTTTAGATCGTACAATAGTCCAATGCATCCAAAGATATCTATAATCACCAATCATGAATCAATCATCAATAATTTAAAGCAATCTACAACTGATATCAATAAAAATCTCACTTGATTTAAAATTAAAATTATATGAACCATGAAGTATGTTTTAAATTATTTTTCATAAAATGAAAATGCACCCATTTTACTACGAATACTAAAAGATTCATGTACTAACAAATAAATTAGGTATTAGGTTTAGCAATTAGAATTAAATATTTAATTATGTTATTATATATTTATATATAATATATATTATAATTTATATATTATTATATATTATTATTATTATTATTATTGTATATATATATATATATATATCATTGTTCCTTGAATTTATAATTCTTATTTTGTTCTTTAAGAGATTATTGAAATTTCATTAAAAATAATAATAAAAAAAAAAAAATGGTACCTAGCTATGGTTCTAAGCTGAGCATTATGAAATATCTTTTAATTTAAAAATTAAATAAAAAAAAACTTGATAAGTGTATATAAAAATCAAAACATGAAAATGTATCATATAATAACATAATAAATCTATTTTTTTACTTCACAAATACATATAAGTAATTATATAATTATAACAATAAGAATCTTGAAATGATGAATGATGATGAATCCAAGAAGCAAAGTTTGTTATAAGGAAACATAGATGAGTTCCATATATTATGTACTTCAATATAATATAGTATATCATGCAGTTATTAATTAAAGTTATTCAAATATATAAATAGAATACATGAATATAAATCAAGAACTTAAAAATATTTATATATAAATAAATAGTAATGCAAACAAACTGAAATAAACTAACATACAAATATTAAATTTACTAATAACAGATACTTTAAAAAAATAATATCATACAATTTACAATTTGACTTTAATGATAATATATTTTTCGTAACTAGGTATTAAAATAATTATATAAATTGAAAATGTACATAATATCGTATATTTAAATTTTATTTTATACCTAGTGAATTAGCCATAACTACTCATTGTGTAGAACATTAATTATTAATTATATTATACTGATTTTCTTATGTTATCGATGTTTATGTTTTTTTTTTCATCAATTTTATATGAACCATAATATTATTAAAATACCTTGAACGATTTGAAGACAATAATAGTGAAAAAACTACAAGATATAAATATGAATAGACTATAGTGAAGAAAAATCGTGATGTTACTGTCACTGGGGTGTAGGATTACAGTATCGCATTCAAACAATGTTACACACAGACACAGACGACGAAGAGTGAAACAAAAAACCAAAACCCCATAAAATTCTCGTCCCGTGTAATTAAAATTTAAAAGTATACACGAAACTCATTAATTTTTAAGTACACTGCCACTTATTAATTATGACTATCATTCAATTTTGTTGAAAAACAAACATTATTATTATTGTTATTCATCATTGGTATATATAGGTATACAATATACATATGTTGTATAATATAATTCCGGCATTGTATAACCTTGTCTTTGGCCATTTAAGCGATGACGATCGTCATATTGTCAGAAGCAAGCCCTAATATTCTATTTCACCAATCACTGGTTTGAAATTAAAATTAAATACGTATGACAGTGTAAGCAAACTTATAAGTACCTACAACACTGCGATAGTATATCAATTTAATCTTCGAGTTATATGTTTGTGCCCGTGAACGTGGTATATCGCTGTGATTGATGCGAATGTAATCATTAAGAATGTTGCCACTATAACTATATAATAATAATTATTGTTTCCGCACTAACTAATTTACTCGGATTAGGCTAGGTATAATAAACGGTAGGTAACTATATAAGGTTCGCAATACTGCATTTATTTTAATATTTGAAATTTTCACTGCCATTTTATAGACAGCAGTTTAAAAAAAATATCGATTTAAAGACAAACTTTTTTTTTAAAATTATTTCTATTATAATACATAATGAAAACTAACAAATTATTTTATCTATTAATTAATGTGATGATGTTCATTTACCTTATGAACTGCAGGGCTAGGATTTGTATGCAACAGCATGTTTTTTTTGCGACTTCTGATTGTTGATTTTGTCAGTAATGTGGTGTTTTTATTTTGCATGTTTTTGCATATTTTGGATAAAATGCATATTAATGCATATATTGAATAAAATTAATATTATTGCATATTTCCATTATAAGAATACGAAAAATGCATGTTTTATAGTATATTTCGTGATTAATATTTATAATTTAATATTAATATTTCGTATTTAATTCTAGCTCAGCTAATTAGAGTATTAAACTTGGTTTTTTTTGTCAAACACAAATTTTATTTTTATAAATACAATCCTATGGTACAATATAAAATCTAAGATAGGAATTAAAATGAATATTTTTGCATATTTTGATAAATAAAATGCATATTTTACAATTTTTTATCGCATACAAATCCTAGCCCTGCTTATAAATATAGAGTCAGCCGAGTCTAGTAGTTTGGCAGTTTACAATGTATTAGGTACCGATATTATACAAGCCCTTTCGAATTTAGTTGCAACAAAAATATTGATATTGTTGGCGTGGCGTGTAGGCTGCTACCAATCGCGGAATGGGAGTAAGTAACGACCACAGCTACTAGTTCCCGGATGGGTGACCACCCGGGTTCATATTAGTTAAAAACCTTGCCACACATACACGTGTTTGCTACCTAGCTAACAACCGTAAAAACAACCTACCGTACCAAAACCTTACCACTAGCATAGTTCATAACCCCTACAAGCTACAACAGCTAATGGCCTTAGTCGCTGGACTTAAGATCAATAAAAAATTTAAATAAAAATAAATATTGTTATTACCAACGTCAAAATATTGGTTTTTATGATAAAAAGAGAGATTTATGTTGTAGACCAGCAGTTCCAAAACTATTTCGTCTTACGCCGCCCATTTAGAACTGAATTTTCGTGGCACCCCTAATAAACCCGATGACCACTATTAGATTTTTATTTTAACATAATCATCAAGAAATTATTTTATACATTTACTCTACAAGGTAGACAATTTTGTGCATTCAAAATTAAAACTATAAATTATAAATAAAGTATTTCATCCTTATTACGGTAGTGAGATCGGTTGTAGAAGTCATTGGAATTATATGGATATAAGGTAAATAATAAAAACATTAATTAGCATATTTTTAGGGCATTTTCTTAATATTTTGGACATTGAAGTCCGTGCCCTAATAATTATATGAATGCATTCTGAGCAAAAACTGTTTTAAAATTTTAGATTCCGTTCTTAATGCGTTACGGGTTATTAATATTTAATATACCTAACCCCACGAAAAGGAGCGGACTTGATTCTCAATCATATATTGATAACATATTTTATGATGTGTAATTTTTGATTTCGGTGAATTTTTCAAAATCACTCTGTCGGGTTAGAGCAAGCCTCCAAATACGATCAAACATAAAACACATTTTTACGACACGATTGAGAAAATATGTCGGCTTATCAAAGGATATGGAAATACAAAAATAACCTACACGATTGAATATAAAAACTCTGCAGTGTTGTCATTTTAAATTTTTAACTATATTATACAAAAAATATGTATTTCAAGTTTCAACAATCATAATAATTCAAAAGATGGTAAGAATTAAAAGTTTTCGATAAAATTATTGTTATATTATTTTGTAAATACCTAGACATATCACTTAATTTTTTTTTGAACATTAATTTTTATTATTTCGTATATAGAAATAGATATTTTGTATTATAATACTTATTTCAAACATAACTTATTATTACTTTTTATTAAAAATTGCATTGTTTCTAGTTACAATGATCAAAAACATATATAATATAGGTAGGTACATCTATATTTAATTACTTAATCCGTAATATTGTCGATTAAGTTGGGCTCGGCTCACTGTTCGCAGCTCGCTTAAGTTTGACACTAATACGCACAAATTATGAAAATAAACTATAAAAGTATTGCGTTTAATTATCGTTTATTATTTTACGATTTTTTTTCGTTTTTTGTTATATTTCGTTTTGGAATTTGTTTTTTGTTTTCTATTATCTATTTCAATCGTTTTTTTACTAGAATAACGTCATAACCATATCGTCCATATCGTTATATTATAAACGTTTTCGAACCCTGGCTCAATCGTATTACACGGATTAAATAAAATAATTTAAATCGTGATTATGATTAATTTAAATTATATTTGAATTATTTTTATTTCATCTGTGGTATTATGGTCAATCGTGCCACATCGCTCTGTCGTTCACTTGCGCGGAACTGATGAAAAAATTACCGCCCGCTCAAAACGCGAACGACGTGACGAAACAAGTTTCGTCGGCTGCCGATCTATATTCTCACCAGGAGCGCATGGGGCCACCGATTGTTGGAAGTTGGAACACGGCTGCACTGATGCAACTGCAGCAGCTGCCGTCACATCGTCGGGAGTTCGGGACCAGTCACGATCGGCCGGGACCGGTGCCGGTCGCGTCTTCTGCTGCGGTCCTGGTACCGGTGACTATCTGTTACACTCTTACCTATCGTTCAGAGATCCGATTGAAAGCGGATCGGGTTCGTTTAGACCAGTCTTGGTCTCCACTCTCCAACTGGTAGTCCGTTAAATCATCTAGTCTGGTCGAAGAATTTTTTTAGCGTTCTAATATTAGTTAACTTATAATTATTTTTTTTATTAATTAATTAAAATATTTGTCCAGCGCATTTACTGTATATCTGATCATATAGTTTATTCATAAATTATAAGTTATCAAAGGTTATTTACAAAGGACATTAATACTAGTTATTAAGTTAAAAAGTTATTTTTTTTAACTTTTTAACTTAACTAATTTGTTTATTTTTTGATCATCTTGTGAACTCAACTATAGTTTAATTTAAAGTTGAAATAACCTAGCTTTTCTCAATCGATTTAAAAATAATCCACTAAGTTAAAAACATTTTAAAAATTGTTTGTTTTTACGTAAATATTAATTAAAAATAATAATCCAATTCTATATTAACACAGACATTTATTTTTATTTTTTTGAAAAAATAATTTTGTAAATTGATATATTTTATTATATTAGATACACACAGTCACTCTTTATGTGATTTACATACTAAAAAATAAAAATAGATCAACTTTTTTTAAATTGAGTTAAGTTGATATTATTTTCCATATTAACTTTTAACTTATCGAGTTAAATTTTAAATTTTTTAACTGTTAACTCTTAACATAACGATCACGTGTTTTCTTAACTTAAATTAACTTGAGTTAATTATTTTCTGCCCACCTTTGTAAATTATAAAAATAATAAGTGGTGATGTGGAGGAATGGAATTACGAAGTGATCCGTGGTTGTGGAAATTTACAATAATGGTGCATGCTTATGTTAGGTTGGAACCAATAAACGAAAAAAAAAAAAACAATTCATCTCCATAAACCCGATTTTCATTTTGAGCAAAAAATATTTAAATCTGTTCACTTCTCGCCTGTGTTTTGTAGGAATTATTTGTTTTATTTTTAGTAAGACTATAGCTGTAAAAGTTGATTTTGTAAAAAAGAGATTTAATTTGGTACAACTAATCGAAAATCCATTTCCTATACCGAAAATGTAGAGAAGAGAATAGGGAATTCAAATATGTTTCCAGAATTTATTAAAATCGGGTTTTCTGTACTAGGTGAATTTTTATTTCACTTTTTGGGAATTTTATAGCCCCAAAGGAGTTGAAACTCACAAAATATAGTGACGTGTATGGCCATACTAGCTTTTTACGCTACAAATTTTCAATATTGGTAGTTTATCTTTAAAACGATGTCATCGGAGCATTTTTTTTTCTTTCTGACCAACGCTCATACATTGCGAACTTTACGTTGGCGATGATGATTATAATCATCATACTGCCTAAAACTAGAGTGAAATGACCTTTTATAAAATGTAAAGGTAAGATTATTATCTAGGGTATCAAAGGAAATGCATCCTCTCAAATCTTAATTACATAAAGCGTTCGTACAGAACTCATTCACACTAATCGTTATATAATAGTCACAACAAAGTATACACACACAGTCAAACTACAGCACCTCCGATGGATATTATACTTAAAATCAACACCCTAAAAAGGGTTCGCTTTCAACAGCGAGTTTATTTCACAAATTTTATTTAACGTGAAATAAACATATTTTGCCATAGTGGTTTTTTTCTACTCGTTTATTGATAATATTGTTGGATATGATTATACATATTTTAATTTTCACTATATTATGTATTAATTGTATCCTTTTGAGTCGAATAAATTATTATTTTAGATCAGATGTCCCAATTACTGAGAAAAAATGTCTGGCCGGACAGTATGATAGTACAAAATATGCAAAATTCCATTTATGATACGATATTAAATTGTGCATAAATTTAAAATTGTGTTACTTACAATGCCTACATATAATATAATGTGCATTAGGTATAATATGAATAAAATTAATTTTTATACGAGTCACAAACGTCCTGAGCAATATTGGTGATGGCTTGTCCGTGGTGTTTTTCTAAAGTCGTTTTTCAATCATCGTGGCGGCAGTGCTAGATTATTGGTCATCAAAGTCTCCTGGTGTCTATGGTCTCCGTTGTGCTATCAAACATTTCAGTCCACAAATTTTGCATATAATTATATTTTGGCAGTTCAGTACCGGTTTGAAAATCCATTATAACTTATATTATGTAACTGTTTACTTAACCACTATATATATATACATATATATAATATATACCTATCACTGTTAAAGTGTTAACATCGCCAAAACACGCCTATAATTTTAATAGGACGAAATTCACTGTGTCTGTCGAGAGTCAATTAATTAATACGATGCATCACTTTTTGTATAACAGCTATTTTAAAAATAAAAGTACTAAAACCAGAGCAGCTGCTATTCGAATTAAACCCTGCTTCGTGGTTAAGTATGTGAAACCAAAATTTTTGATAGCCACTTTGCATATACCTATGTATATTTTCATTTAATTTACGAAATTTTACACATTTATGTGAAAATAAAAATTAACCAACGTGGAATTAAGAATACCTATTTTTAACTATCAAGCAACAGTGCCCTTTTATGTGGGAAACTTAATATGGCCCTTAGACCCCTGACCCCCTCCCCACAAAAAAAAAACGCCACTGACGCACTGCAACATATTATAATATCGTTAGAGTAATATGCGTGACTTGCGTGTTCATTAGGTATTCGGTTATTTCTGTGGCATGGCAGTCAAATATATGTATATATATCGCGCTATCACGTTTTGTGTTAACTTGCTTTATAACGGACGTCAGGTAAGCAGTGAGCACTGCTCGTATAGTCGTATTATGTATAAGTTACCCGTATATTACCACTCCAATACCCACGCGGTATAATAATAATAATAATAATAACAATAAAACCTAGGTATGATACTGTCTTGGTGTTTTTATACGACAACGGACGTTTCCGTACACAAACGATTTGTGAGTGTTCAGCAACAATAATATTCGAAACTGCATTACGTTGTTTTTCCTCTCTTGCGCGTTTACCTATTTTATATACATAGTTGATATAATAGTCGCGTGTTATGGGCACGGCCCTCTTCAAGGCCGTGCACCATTATTATTACCATGACTGAGCTTTGGATATGTTTTATTTTATTTTCCGTTTTCGTATACGTTTCATTGCAAGCTGTTGGTGCACACTTTAATGATAAATGTCTCAAAAAAAAAAAAAACAAGTATTTGTTTTTCTCCGTATATCTGCGTCATAATTAGCTTAACAACAACTACTGTAGACAAACAGATTAATAATAAAACCGTCGTGTCATGGGCTTAGTATGCATGGGAACATGGGACTACAGCATTCAGAAAAAAATTTGTAGCCTCCTCGTACGACGTATACTTTGATTTTTATAATTTTCCCTGAAATGCATCAAGCCTTCAAAAGTTTGCTGCAGTGTAATATTTATTAAACTTACATACATATATATATTATATATATTTATTTTTTGTTATCATAAATATATTTATTTATAGATCAACAATTATAATTATTTTATCTTTTATGTATTGTAAAATAAAATGTCAGATTGAGAAAGAGCTAATAACAAATTGTTTTATTCTTAGAAATGTCCTCTTTCCTTTTTATTCAAGTTAAACATAAGGAAATTGTTGAATACATTTTTGTAGTCTTATATTGTAGCTCTCACGGATACCATAAAAACCCCATGATCTTATTTTTTTTTAAATAAAAACATACCTTATTATATTCAAAAAAATTAAAACCACCCGCAAAACAAAATCCTTAGTATGCCCCTAGTAGTACCTACAAGCGTAAATTATACAATACCTAAGAATAACATTTTTTAAATTCAACATTATTGTTTATTATTTAACGAAAAAACTAAATATTTTGGGAATTCCTACATGATTGTTGACAATACACGAATTGTAGTACTAAAAATTATACAATAAACGGATTGCACAATTCTATGTATAACAGATGCATGCTAATCCGTAAAACGCCTAAAGTATTAAGTTTTTTCGTTAGATTATCACAATTTGTCAAAGTTCAGTCATAAGTCATTATACATGATAAATTAACTTTTAGCACGTAATATAAGTAAATATCGCACAGGGCTTAAATTCCTGCAAAAAGCATCCTTATAATAAATTATTGGTGTGATGGTGGGGGGGGGGGATAGATGGGAGCGAATTATTAATCATACATACAACCTCCTAAAATCGAAAATAATGCTGGAAAGCATAAAATATTATATTATTACCACATGAAAACATTAGGTATATTTTATATTTGTTATTTTACAATTAATGTCCAAGTCCATTGTTATAAACGAATACAAAATATCTTGTGTAAAATAATTAATAACTCTTTGCCAAAGGTGTTTTTGGAATTTTGCCATTGATTTTTTTATTATCGTTACAACGAGTAAATTAGTATTTTCATGTACAGCGATTTATCATTGAAATCAAATTTAGCACATCCAATATTACAGTGACCTACTTAATGAAAGTACACTAAAAACAACTGCAAATACGCGCAGCACACTAGGTACTTCCCCAGTTTTAGTTGATGGATAGCTATTAGTTACATATTTTCGATTTAGTTGTACGCATACATAATAATAATAATAATATTGGTACCTATATTTATTTTGTACGAACATTTGCAATACCTATTTAATTATGTATTCAAATATTCAATATGAGAAATCGATATAATCACATAACTTTCATTCGGCAGTATAATATATAATATAATAATAGTATACACATGACATGTGTAATATATGTACGAGTAGAATGTATATATGTAGATACACATACCTATTACCTGCGTATTATACAGACTCAATCCGCAAATCATTATGATGGAGTTGAGTTTTTGTATACTTTTTTTTCTACTAGGCGTATTACGCCAATTACTGACGTCACTCATTGACGTGCTCATGTTATTATAGAGAGGCGACAACCGAAAAAAAAAATAGGATTAAAAAACACACCTAAACGACTACGTATAGAGTATTATTAATTATTATCAACAGACAAATGATGATATACGACCTATATATTATAAGAATTTAGATGAATAATAATAATAATAGAAAGAAGAAGAAATCAGGACGAAACATTCATCGACCACAATCTGAGCACAGAATCTTTTCCCAGTTGCAAATATGATTTTGATTACGATTAACGATAACTGTAGGTATAACGCGACAAAGATATAATATTTGTAGACAAATATTTACTATACTTTCGACGTAGGTTCGATGACATAATAATTATATTGCTTTTTACGCGCGTTCGCCGTGTAATATGTATACATATAGATAGATATATCGACGCCTGTAAATCACATGTGCACGTGATGTACAACAGGTGGCAGTGAGTAGTGACGAATTTAACCTTATCGCCGTCCTACGCTTAGAAATAAATTACTACCTCTTTTCAAGTTACACATTTTCTTAGATATTAAAGCTTCTTATAGATCAACAAAAAAAATAAAAAATATGCGCAAATACAAATCTGGCCATATTTATTAAAAGTTGTAGGTCTATATTATAAATAATACCAGTGTGGCAGTGTCGAATAAGTAAAAAATTCAATATAATATTGAAATCATAGAATTAATATAACAAATCTACAAGGCTGGGCATTAACGAGTTAATAAGTTAAAAGTTAAGATACATTTTAGCTTATTAACTTAACTAACTAGTTTCTGTTTTAATTAACTTAACTTATTTTTATCTACGTTAACTTAAAATAGTTAAAATCAACTTCTACTTTTTTAATATTACCAATTGAGTTAATTTTGAATTTTCATTTTATCTAGAATATATTTTAGTCTATAACGGTTCGTCGATTTCTACATAATTAACATTGACGTATTTTTAAATTCCGACTTGGAAAACATAAGGTATCGAAGCTAACCAAAGGAGAATACTTCGTTTACTTCGTTCTATTCGTTTTATTCCTTAATCGTATAAACGTCTCTTAAAAAAATGGCTATTTTTTAAATTTTCTTTTTTTTTTTTAGTTAATACTAGTACATACTACTCGATTACAAATTTTATCGAAGCTTCTGTTTTCCAACTATATATAGCTATCTATAACATTTTGGGTATTTTTTGTCAGGGTTCGCACGGCATTTTGGAATTATGGAATGTTCATTTATCCAAGCCTGGGTAAGTTAATGATGTTTTTTAACTGACTAAAGTTGATGGAAAACATTTCAAAAAGTTTAAAGTTAACAGTTATCCTAATTTTTTTTAACTCAGTTAAGTTAAAAGTTTAACGAAGATTTTCAATTAATTTAGGTTAATATTATTATGATTTTTTTAATAACTATATATAAGATATTTTCGAAATTATTTTTTATAAATAAAAACTAATATGTAATATTAAGTATGTACTAATAAAATAATAAATAATCATTTATAATATAGATATCACATTGTAACAATGTGACATTTAGTCGCCCGTATGACTATATTTTTATATAAGATATATCAACAGCTTGTCAAAGAATTATATTATAGTTTACAATAATCTGCATACCTACGTCCAAACTTTGGAGAAATTAGCGGTCTAACCTGTTAAATTAAAGCATTCTAAAGATGAGTTTTAAAATACATCTATAAAAAAGGCAGTTAAGTCGTGGATGTCGCTCTGCTGTAAAGTAGGTTACAAGTGGGTTACTGTAATTGATGGAATTAAATTTGAATCCAATAATATTATATCATTGTATACGAAAAACGATTCTGAGCGAAGACGGTTTATCTGTCTAGGATATATTATAGATAATTAAAAATTTTCAAATCTTAGATTCAAAAAGAAAAATTTTTATGAATTTCTAGTTTGAAATAATTTGCGAAATTTCCGTGATTTTTACATATGTTGTCAAAATTCAAACTTTGAATGCTTGTAAAAAAAAATTGTGACTACGCATTTCTTTTATTTTTCAATTGCTATTGTAAAAATATGATAGGAACCATGTATTGAATTTTCAAATCTTAGATATAAAAGGAAAATTTTTTATGAATTTCTAGCATAAAATAATTTATGAATTTTCGTGATTTTTACGTATGTTGTCAAAATTCAAACTTTGAATCCTTGTAAAAAAAAAAATTTGACTATGAATTTATTTTATTCTTCAACTGCTATTGTTAAAATGTGTTAGAAGTCTTGTATTAAATTTCCAAACTTTTCTGCCTAACAAATAAATTTTTATCGATATTAATTTAAAAAATACTAATAATGATCGACAATTTCAAATGCCTATGAATAGTTCAACTTAAGTCAAAATTTTTTGAAAATTGCATGGTGGATAGAATATACTTATATAAACATTAGGTGAAAATTTCATGTATCTATGGTCCTTTCTCTTAAAGTTACATCAAAAACCAAAATCGGTTTTGTCGAAAAATGAGTGTGTGTAAAATTTCCCGTTTTCCCTTAATTTTTAGTTTGTTTTTCTCGATTATTTATAAAAGTATTAAGAATTTTTTACTTTTGACCCCCTAAAGTACCAACTAGATTCACTTTCTGATCGAACAAGGTACTGAAGTAAAAAATCGAAGCATTTTTACTGCCCCATAACGTGATGAAAGACACAAAAAATAAAAAAATAAAATAAAAACACACATCATGGTAAAATCAATACATTCATCGCTCCGCTCAGAATCTAAAATGGACGTGCATTTTTCTTTTTGTCACCCAGTCTGGCAAATTCTCATTTAGTGATTGATTTTTCTGAAATCTCATTTGGTAATGTTTTTAAACTATTCGATACACAATCGCATTTTAGATTCTGAACGAAGTGATGAATGTATTGATTTTACAATGATGTGTGTTTTTTTTTGTGTCTGTGTACAGCATAACTAGTCGAAATAATGCTTCAATTTCAAACTTCGGGGGTGGTTTCCGATGTAAAAGTGAATATCCTTGGTGCATTATAGAAGTCAAAAGTAAACATTTTCCAACAGTTTTCAAAAAATCGAGAAAAACAAAAAAAAAATAATAATTTATAATATAGATATAACATTGTAACAATGTGACATTTAATCACCCGTATGACTATATTTTTATATAAGATATATCAACAGCTACGAGCTCACGAAGTCACGTTTAATAATACCAGGAATAATGTCATTAATATTAATAATAATTATTATTATTACTTAATATTTATTAATATCTTTTTTTATAATTTTAATGATTGTCGATTATCATGAATTGTGACCATTTTATTACAAAAATACCTACCTACCTATAAATTTTGATGTATTATACATTTGTGATTTTCTGTGAGTTTTCAAAAAATCGAAAAAAAAAAACAAAAAAAAGAATAACAGACAAACAGAAAAACGGGAATTTTTACGCAAAACCTGTTTTCGATCAAATCGATTTTTTTATATGGTTATAATTCAAAAACTAATCACTATAAATACTTGAAATTTTCATCAAATGTTTATGTTAGTGATATCTATATACAGTTTAATTTTCAAAAATGTTTGACTTTTATTGAGTTTATTTATAGACCACTGAAATTTTCAATTTTTTTTAATACAAGGTTCCTTATAAGTTGTTCTTATTGTAGCTAAAAAAAAATTAAAAATCGTTAGTCACAACTTTTTTTGATAAGCGTTTATAATTCAAATTTTTACGAAATCTGTCGAAAACGCGAAAATTTGCAAGTAATTTTGAAGTTGAAAAATCATAAAATTGTTTGTGTTTATAAATAAGGATTAAAAATACAACACTAAGTTTTCCATTATTTTTCCTTTAAGTGGTTATAGAGAAAAGTTGAAACATCATTATAGGAAAAATTGTAAGTGCGTTTGAATTTTAAGTTTTTACAAAATAACGATTTATCCTGAAACGATTTTAAATATTTGTTATTATTCAAAAATTATATGTCATGGATACTTGAAAATTTTACCAGTTATTTAAATTGGCATTTTCTTTACATGATATAATTTTCAAAATATATTGACTTTTTTTAAGATATTTATAGACAACTGAAATTTTCAGTTTTTCTGAAAATTTTTTTTTGAAGTGTCGATAAAATTTTTTTGGCCCTATCAAAATACTTGCAAATTTAAAACAAAGTTTCTCATAAGTTATTCTTATCGTGATTAAAAAATTATAAGAATACATAGACACGATTTTTTTTTATTAGCATTTGAAGTTCAAATATTGACTTATTACGTAAAAATTACGGCAATGTTCAAATTATCTTAGAAAGAAATTCATAAAATATTTTCCTTTTATATTTAAGATTTAACAATTTAATACAATGCTCCTAAAATATTTTTACAATAGCAGTTGAAAAATAAAAGAAATGCAGTCACATTTTTTTTTTACAAGCATTTTAATTTTAATTTTGACAACATAGGTACTTAAAAATCACAAAAATTCGCAAATTATTTTAAGCTAGAAATTCATAAAAAAATTTCTTTTTAAATCTAAAATTCGAAAATTTAATACAAGATTCCTTACAAATTTATCAATCTTTATCACAAATAAAAAGCCCATCTGAAATTCAAATTAAATTTTTATGAGCATTTGAAATTTAAAATAAATATTTTATCTACAATGATTTGTTTAAGAATGTTTTAATTTTGATAATCTTTTAAGACAACTGACAATTAGTAATAAACGGAGATAGTTATAAGGGTTTTTTTTATAAAACGTACCTGGAGATTTATCGTTGTTTTCATTGATTATTTAATAATACAATAATTATTCACTGCGATAAGCTGATATGGTTAGCTCGATCTGTATCCAGTGTTCATTGTACAGGATTTTTTTAATTTTTATTTAGCTAGCTACGATGATTATGTTATTTGTTATTATTTCGTTACGAAATAAAGTTTAAGTGAAAAAAAATGTCTTTCACAAGGTTTAAAATACTAAAAGTAAACACACAAAGTAAGTAACATAATAATGACAAATTACAAATCGCTTTCGTTATAGAAGACACAATATAATAATAATTATTGCACAATATCCTCCGTAGACTGACCCGCTTGTTTCGGTCTAGATATATTTTTCGTGGTTATAGACATATCTACGGTTGGCAGATTAGGTCCATGGAATGTCGTTTCAATTTAATTAATGATTAATTGACTTTGGCGCGGCGTTATAAGCTCCCGAACTCGCGTAAATGCAAAGTGTGTATAGGTATTATGCATATTATATGAATAATAAATAACTGAGTAGGTAAGTATTGTTATTAATATTTATTTACTATATAATATACAATCGAAACGTGACAGCATAAATAGATATGTATATTATTTTTTTTGTGGTTACACATGAACTCTTTTTAGTCTTTATTGTATGAAAATAGATCGTAAAAAATGTAATTATCATTTATTAAAACTACGAACAAAACACACATGATATTATTATACTTATACATAACACACAGCTGGACCACAGTTTAAAATTGAAATAATTAATTATTCGTTATTTTCGGGTCTAAAGGGCGTGCCATTTCAAGTACCTACGATTAAACGGTTTACAAAACCTATTTTCATTTCTCCGGTACAACGGGTGTCATAATGATCGCCTTATTCGATATTTTGCCGTTGCCAAATAATATGTCTCGCCAAACATATTATAAATTATAATATATTATGGCCAATGGTTATGCGGGATAAGTGATCATTTGGAGTTTTTGAAGTGCTTATATTTATATAAAATAGATACTATCTTCTATGCTTGTTATTACAATGCGATTTTAATGCATAACATTCGAGGGGGAGTGTCAAATAATAAATAACTATAAAATCATTCATAATCATAATGTAATATGTATTTATAATTACTAAGTAGTACATATATACATTTATGAAGAACGAAAAATCACGGAAATAACTGTGAAATGAGTACTAATGACCTATATTTTTTTTCAAAGATTTTTTACGCAAACTATATAAATTATAACTTATAAGATACATATATTATAGTATAATATTTTAAGCGCAGTAATCGATTTTAGTTTTTTTTTTTAAATTAAGCATAATATAATGCAAAGGTATAGGCATTAACAAGTTTAAAAGGTAAGTTAATTTTTTTAACATAGTTTATTTTCTAATCAACTCATGAACATAACTAGTTTAATTGACAGTTTTAAAAACTTCACTTTTTTCTGTTGATTTAAAAATAATTCATCAAGTTAAAACATTTGAAATTTTTCGTTTATACATAAATAGTAATATTAATATAAATAATCCAATACAATAATAATAACATAATGAATTCTGTTCTTTTTCTTGGTAAAATAATTTTGTAGGTATATTGGTTTATTTTATTGGGTTAAATAGTCTATCTAAGGTTAAAATAGTCACTCTTTATGTGATTTACATATTAATTTAAAAAAAATAGATTAACTTTTTTAAACTGAATTAAGTTAATATTTTTTCCATACTAACTTTTAACTTAACGATAATGTCTCTCTTAACTTATCTCAACTTGATTTAATTATTTTCAAGAAATTGCCCACCTTTGATATAATTTCATGACTGTTTGTGTTGGAATCGTTGGATGTGTGCCTACTCGTATATCAAAATAAATATTGTGCTATTATTTTGCATTCTACGATGGTACTATATTTTTTTTACGTAAGTATATTGTTCATACAAATCGCACCAGCATTTTCTTATGAAATGTTTTAAACGTGCTTAAATCTTACAAATTTACTTTGACGTTCCTTGCGAGAATATTCAGCACAAGTGGCTAGAAATAGATTGCGCAGAATTTCGTTGATTTATTTTGAGAGAGAGTGAAAATTTCAAAGTGTGGACTTGACTCGTATACTTGAGCTAAGACATGCAAACTCAAACATTACTACAGCATTATAATAATGTCGCATCAATTATTTTTTTGTATCACGCATTTATATATATATATATACTAGTAATGAGCAAAACAAAAACGAGAGTATTTTACATTTGGATAAATCATATCAACGACACTTTAATAGGTATATATATATTTATGATGTATAATACACATAATCACGAGAGTTGTACGATTCAAGTATTACAATATAATATAATATATTATAAAATGTGTGTTGGACTATACGACGTTATCCCGAGGGTCTCTTCTCTCGCTCATATATATATATATATATACATAATAGTCACGTTCACGTCCAATCATCACATCACATCTCTCGACCGCGTTTCGCATTGTGCCTATATAATGTTATATCCGCGGCTGGTGTCGATATATGTGGACGACATACCTGATTTTATTACCTATACCTACCTAAATAGGTATACCACGTGTGATCGCAACATCAGGCGTGGCATTTATTGCTCTTATTATGACCTATCTAATACTAATAACAAGCTGCAACGGTGATGATGATAGTAATTATAATAATGATATTGTAAGGTACAATAAAATATAACACCTATAATACGCACATAATATAAGTAATCACGGTGGTGATGGCGCTAATGGGAGGGGGTGAAGGAGAAAAAAAACTGACGTTTTACGCGCCGAATGAGGTCAAAAACTAGGAAGAACACGCCACACTTTTAAGTGTGCTACTGGGTTGTTGCCGGGCACGAACGATAGTGTGATGCAACTCTGGTGACTCTGGACGAGACAGTGTCGAACTATTACATAACTCGCCGAGACTGTTTACAATCTTCGAGTGAGTGTGTGCGAGTAAGTCAGTGACGCGTATTTTGGACGACGACGACCGCATAGCTCCGGATTAGTCGAAATTATTATAAATATAATAAACAGTTGTCCAAAACATCTTTGTTATATGTTAAAAAATTAATATCGTGATCCAGCACTCTATCCGTGGGTTTATGATGCCTACACTTTTTAATATATTATTATTTTTGGAACATTTTTTTATAGTCGTAACGGTTGCCAAGATGAACTGGACGGGTCACAATGTACATTATTATTATACCATGAAGTATATAAATTAATTTACCTATAAACCTATATTATAGTACAGTGAATGATATAATCATAACCGTACTCATAATATTATACATACATTTCGTGTGCACGGAATGGTATGCAGATAGATACCAGATACCTTTACAGGGTACGCATAGACTCACGTTCGGTCGAAAATATGGGTATACCTGGTTTGCGCACATTTTTACAACTCGTTTGCACACACATTTCCCTTCCCGATTGCACAGACTTAAGACTGTTAGTGAATATTTTAACTCAGCTGGTGTGGTTAAAAATGTGTGCTATGTGATTAAAAATTATGATTTTCATAAAAATTCTCGTCTAATAATTATTTTACTTTGGTTGGGTATACATTTCTTCAACGACCTTTCTCTCTTAACAAAACTTCGGATTTTATCTTTGTGCACTTCATTCTCGGAAGATTTACTGTGATTATGTTCGTTTTTATAATTATTAATAATAATTGTACACCGTAATAGAAAATTCCCACATTTTAATTTTCTGTACTTAGAAAATTTAAAATTATTGAGGCGTAAAATATATATTAATTATTGTAAAATATGTGGAATGTGAATTTTATTATAATATACCCACTTGCCTCACTAACGAGTATTATGGGTCAACGGTTGTTATTGAATTATAATTATTATTGTTTTATTCGGTTTCGACGTACACAATATTATTATGCACATAATAATAATAATTTATTTTAATATACGTCACGTATAGGTCGTGCAGTAGCCGTTCGCGTTCATTGGTCGCACGCCACTCTTGCTTTTGTTATTTCTGCGTTGCGATGCAAACGGTTTTTACCGCACGTGATTATTTTTTTATTTACAAACGCATAGAACCATCAAAGGTCACGGAATATTAATGTCTCCGAAGTGTAAACATTGCGTATGCTCATTCCTGCAACTGCTGCACGTCTACAATACATGCACAATAATTAGTAATATTATAGGTCTGACGGAATGATATTAAAAAAAAAAAAATAATAAAAAAACGGAAAACTTGTCTGAATTTTGTCAGTGAGATTCGTTAAATATCACTAAATTCATTGATGATTATTTAAAAAAAAATATGTTAATAGTACCATAATAATTAATATTTTGTCCCGAATACGATGTTATTTTTATCCGTCTAAATTCAAGACGTGCTCTTTAATATGTGTAATTCTTATAATTTTTAAACGAAAACGAAAAGTTTAAATTTTTCAACATTATGTTAATAGATAATAATATAATATATTATTATACAAGAGCGTATATAATTTATAATTTATATACATTTTAGTCGTGGGTTAGGTATGTATGGTTAAGTAGGTACAGTATTATTATACAGAGTGATTTACCAAGAATGCTCACACCCCCTTTTTTTTCAATAATTCAGTTATCCAAAATCTAATTTTTAAAATTTTTAAACATACTCTGCTGCAAAGGGCCTGTTTTTAAATTCTTGAAATTTTTTATACTATATAAAGAGTGTTATGTGGAGATACAAACTTTTGTTTTCAACTGTAAATTATTTAGTGTTGGATAATTTTTCTGAACATTTTGACGTGTAGTCAAATTACTTCAAAAACTACTCTTATTACAGAATAAGAGTAGTTTTTGAATTATTTTAGGTACTTATATACTAAGAATAATAGGTTCACGATAATGGTTTTGTAAGATTAGGGGCTATGGTGATTTGAAAATTTAAGTGATTAATATTATTCTGTCAACATCAATTATTGACAAAAATGGCAAAAGTATAATAAATACAAGATTCAATGTTACAATACAATTTTTAAGGACTATTATTTTTAGTAATAGCATTTTAATAAAAGAGAAACTTCTTGTTCAGATTTTGAATTAGGTACATTCAAATTTTATAAAAATTATTCACTAAATAATTTGCAATAAAAAAGTGCGATTGCCATGAGTCATTTGAAAAAACAGAAGTTTGGATCACCACAGTCCAAAAGACACTCCTTAAGTACTTCACAAAAATTTAAAATACAAATAGAGAAGTCGGAAAATCTCAAGAAATTCAAATATTGCTTACTTTTAGTATAATATTCAAAAAATTCAAAAATCAAAAACTTGAATAAAATTCATTACCTACTAAGGAAACAAATCAGGATGAGCATCATGTTTTGTTGAATCACTCTGTATATTATTATTTATAATAATATGTCTATTGCTAAACCCAACTGCACGATGTGTGTGAAATATTTTTTATCTTTGCAACACATTATGTTATTCATATTATTGTGACTATATACATATACATAATATGGTAGTAAGTAAACAACTGCAGAATAATACTGACGGGTCGTCCTCATGATATTGAAGTAATAGCTGGTTTATAGTATCAATCGGTTTAATAGCTGACTATAGTAACATTTTAAACGTCGCCGATTACGTGTTTATAACCGCTACTTTAGTACCATAACATTTATAATGTATTTTTTTTTACCATGTTTTGTCGTTTATTTATGATCATAATGTAAACATGGTATTTTTTGATAAGATATTTCGATCATTTTCTAGTATTCAATTGCGATATATATTATGTAGGAAAATTCTATGGTTTCAATAACCTTAACATCTGTCATAATATGTCATGGCACACGTTTACGTGATAAATATAAAATAATAAATATAATTTTATTATTATTATTATTGATCGACCATTTTAAAATTAAATATAAATGCACTGCAGCATTAGGACATTATATCAAACAATATTCAAACGAATAGTTGAGTAACTCAATATCAATAATGAACACCTTATAATTGGTATCTGCATTACCTTGATGATACATAGGTAGATACATCTAAAATATATACATTTTCAGCACTACCTATGATGTATTATTTTAGTCTCATGTAAATTTCAAACGATTTACATAAATCACGATTAGTATTTTTTTTTGCCATTTTATACAGCGTTATTATATTAAAATATCTAATAGAAACTACAATTCTTATCTACCTAATAATGTCATAGTTTGTCTTTGAAACAATAAAAATATATGACAATATAAAAAGCTTAAACAGGTTTAAATTTTTTTTTTATCTCATTTAAATTTTCCAGGATTTATATGAATCCTGATTAGCATTTATTTTCCAATATTTTTCACTTTTTTATTAACGTTATCATATTAAAAGCTGTAAAAATCTATTCTAATTTATCTAAAAAATATCAAAGATTGTCCTTAAAACAAACAAAAAATGTAACATTTTTTATCTATTATTCATTATTTGTTTAGTAAGTTATATACAAATACTAAAATTAGTTGATAATCATACTAAAAATTAATTATCAACGATAACTTAAAATGTTTAATAATAGTATTAATATTTACCACTTTAATTAGTTTAACTATTACAACTATGAGTAATATTATACTATACCTATGTAGTTTTTTATAGTATGTCACTAATTTTCTTTGAAATCTTAAATTACTTATAAATTAACTATAATTTATAAAATGCAATTCTATTTTAGAAACAGATTTCGTAAAAAAAAAAAAAGAAAAATGCAAAAATATGCAAATTTAAATTAATTATAATTTATCAGTTAATTGCGTTCATATCTAATTCAAAATTAGTATGTACAGCAAGCGTTTGATTTAAATTTTAAGCATTTTATATTTATAACTTAATTTTACAATTTTCAAAACTTAGAAATCTGTACGCATGAGAAACTTAGTTATGTTGGTTAGTACTGACGTTAAACAATATTATTAGGTACGTTTCAGCGGTCAGATTTTTCTGAGTTATTTAAATTTAAACGAACTAATAACTTATACGAACGAAAAGTCGATTTATCTTTATAAGTGAATTGCGCTTTCCGAGGTAGTACAAACGATAAAATGCGTCTTATATTCTATTTTACGAGTGGTGATAATTTAATATGACTCGTCATAAAACATGATGTATATTCTTAAAAAATATTATTGATATGATTTTTTGAGCTACACAATTAACATGTAATGCATCGAAATTACGCTATAATTAATGTCGTCATTAAAGAGCGACTTATGCGTTCCTTTATTGTTGTCGATGTCATTCCGCTAAAACTACGTAAAATTACACTTGTAATAATTATGGATTATAATATGGAAGATGGAACACTAGTGTTGATGTTGAATTAATTAACAATGCGTGTTCCGCTCCAAAGTACTAATAAATATTTTAACCAGACGACCTTGTATTGGACTTTTAGGGGGACTGACCTAATGGAGTACCTATACTGATAAACATAGGTTGGAAAAATGTTAGATGATTTAACCATAGGTATCGCAGTGCAATGTATACCTAACCTTTTATAGTACAATTTGCATTTATTTTATTGACAGTGTATAACTGCTTATAATTTTAGCACTAGATTTTGATTAATCGACCTTCTTAATGTATTAACTTAATGGTTCTTTATTACGATTATATTTTTGAACAGGACAGAAAGATTTAACAATATGAGTTTTTTACTTTTTTAGAGCCAGTCATGCCATAAATATCAACCAGGTAATCCCGCGTCATCCCACCACACAGACATTTGAATTTTAAGAAACGTCAACAAATATTTTATAATTATTTGCGATTATCAACCCTCAAATGGTACTTTTAGCAACTATCAAAAGGTGATTGCAAAAAAATAAATATTTTGACAACCAATAACCACACAGCTAATAAAACATAATATATAATTATTTTGATATAATATTCGTTATTTTTAAAATACTATAATATTGATATTAATATAAACAATACTAGCTGTGTACCTAACTGAAATTTGATCTGGAATAAAATGAAGAAAAAAATGAAGAAAAAAATACTTAGAAAAAATCGACGTTCTGTATTCGTGAAAAAATTATCCATATATTTATAAATTATTTCATGGGTTTTGAAAATGTTGTATCTTATTGTTGCTCAGTCTTGTTAAGCGTGCTAATACTTGTATTTAAATACTTTTTGACCAATGTATTTCAAATACTAAAAAAATACTTTTGATTTGTCTTTATATTATAAAATACTATGAATATTTTTTTCATTCCAATTCTATTTTCCAATATTTCATAATGGTTATAACTTCTGAGAATTTATAAATAAGATTTTAGATTCGCCGAAATATAAGTAGATAACAGAATGACTGAACCCTCGTCAGTCCTCACTCACATTTACCCTGGTATACGGGACACAGACAACCACGACTGGTTGGATTGGCTTTTATCTTGAATCTGTAAATAGTCTTTATTTTCAAGTTTAATTTTTCAAATTTATTAAACTAAAAAAAAAGTATTTGTTGAAGTATTTTGAATACTTTTAAACAGTATTTGTAGTTATATTCAAATACTTTTAAAAGGAAGTATTTTAAATACAAATGACACCAAGTATTTAAATATTTAAATACGTATTCTGAATAAATTTGAGAAGTATTCTCAACAAGACTGTTGTCACTGCAGTTTCAGTTGACAATCTTCACGACTTAATTAAAGTTATGTAAAATACCTGAGCAAAAATTGGGATGATAACTTATGAATACTTCACTTGTAAAAGAGTGAAAAGACAAACCAAGTCTTGCCTTCTACAGCATAAGGTTGAAAGCAGCAAATTGTCATCAATTAAATAAGTATTATCAAATTATATGAGATTGCAGGCAGAACAAAATATTGTAAAATTATTAAGTTATGGAATTTGATACCTTTTATGTTAACTTAATTAATAGTATTGCACATCTTATTAGACTGTGAATTTTAACATTATTGCTCAAAATAGCGACGATATTGTGAAACTAATACAAAAATAAAAAACATTTTCGACCACTCTATTATTGGAACTCATCTCGATATAAAATGGCAGATTACTTTTAAACATGGCACTGTATCTCGACCACATCGCCTACACTTTAGGTAACTATTAAGACATCGCGGTATAGCTAAATTATAATGAAACCCAATGATTATCATCGTTGTTGTTGTTTTTGTTGTTATAATATTGTTAGTGTTATTAACCGAGGCTAATATACCTAATAACAGTTAGAACTAATAAGCACGCTTACGTTTTTAAATAGTTGTTTTTTTTTTAATTAATTTTTTTTTTAATTCAAATAACTTATTAGTATCATCCTGAAATAGCAATAATGCGAGATTGTAATTGGCATACCATGTCAGCGATGTATATTGTTGTTTACATTTTATATAGAATCACCGGAGATTAGACCGCCCGTTGATTGACGACCAGTAACAAGCTGCAGTCGTTTGTATAAAACAATCCTTTCAAAGAATATTGTTTTCGTTTGAAGACAACGAGAGTCGCTTGGCACAACATCCTAGCTACAAAATTTATGCAATGTGACAGACGTGATGATTAGACAATATGGCAGGTAAGGACATTGCATGGCGCGCCGCGATAATAAAATAATATAATATAATGTAATATAAAATAATGTATTATGACGTCCATGTGTGTGTGTGTGTGTGTGGCTGCAACGGCCACCAATGATTTGACAAGGACCTTACAATAATAATGCGATTTTTATGCATCATTGCGCGTGTAGTGCTAATGAGTGCTTGAATGTATATTGTTATAAATTAGGAAAAAATATATAATATAATATTATTATTATTATGCATTTTTATCAACTCACCCGCGCAAACACAACTCGAAACGCAATTTAAAGCCAAAACAATTGATTTGATAACAACTGTGTATATGTACCATGGTAATTACATCACAGAATAGATTAAATCAGAAGGGACACTTTCATTGTAAACAAAAACGTGGCGGCTATGTTCCCGTTGGCTACTTTATCAATTTGGTGTTATCAGTTAAAAAACTGGTATCATAATTCATGATCTAATTAAAAACATTTACATTAAGATTATTAAAAATCTTAGCAAAAGCATTTGTTACACGTTTTTTAGTGTGTACTGCTTTTTAACTGCAGTTAAAACATGCAGAACATGTTCTGTTGTGATCTGTCGTCTTTACTTTTTTGAATAATACTGTGCATTAGAAGCATTATATAATAACATACTCTTTTTATCTTTTTACTTCTCAATCTTTATTCTTATTTTTAAACCATAATCTTAATGTACCTCTACTATTCAAACTTGCCTTCAAACAATCGTGATTTATAAATTTCAAAACTGCATTATAGCTTCTAATAAATAAAATATATATTTTATTTAATAAAACGTGTATTTTTTTCAAATATATATTTAATATGAATACCTATTTAATCATATATTTTATTTATACTAATCTTATGCAGTTGCTAATTTTAAAATTAAGAATTTTAAGCAATTAGTAAGTAATTTGAATAAAACTAGAGTTGGATCTATACATTTTTTGAAAAAACATTGTATTTAACATTTTGTTTTTCTGATATGGTTACACTGCTTAGCCAACGGAAAGATGGCCGCCACGTTTTTGAGTATTGGGTATCTTTACCGTGTTAATTTTTATCAGTGTCCAGGCCCTGATTACATGACGTGAAAATCTCTTTATGCGCGGCGCGAAACCAGACGTCACGTTGCTATAATATTATTTTTATGCGTACCTACAAGATTAAAATGGATAATCAACCAACCTTACTTGTGTTATCCTCAGCTACTCCGCTTTTGTTTAACCAACAAAATATATTCATTAAAATAAATTATTTGTTCAA
The DNA here is from genome assembly GCF_037042655.1 of Diuraphis noxia. Classification (NCBI taxonomy): domain Eukaryota; kingdom Metazoa; phylum Arthropoda; class Insecta; order Hemiptera; family Aphididae; genus Diuraphis; species Diuraphis noxia. Next base: position 4,688,591 of record NW_028301715.1, on the reverse strand, counting down.
TATTATTTGATATTTATTATAAGATATTAAACGTGAACATTTTTAGAAAAGTTTTTTAGACAAATAGTCAGTCAAAATAGTAATAATTATTCTGTAGGCTTTTTCATATAAAATACTATTTGCTATTGACTGAAATATTTCGGCTAAAATACAGCTCCTCAAGTCCTTAAAGGAAATGTTTTGACCTTTCGTTTAATAATTACTGAACAAATAATAACAAGACCTAAATATGATTTGACAACTAATTCAGTATAATAGTAGATAGACTATTTAAAGGATTTAATGTTTATATCATTCATATTAATAGTTTTTTTTCTATTTTAAATAACAACAAAACTTTTGATTTCAATGTACACTGCTGCAAGTTGTACGTCAAATAGAAAATATTGTTTAAATTAACTAGTCATATTATTATGATGCTTCGTTAGTAATTTAATTATGTTAGTCTAACTGCGATAGATAAATTTAGAATATATTATGTATCATATTTCTAATTCCGAATGTTTTAACGATTACAGTTGAGTGGTAGAGTAATTTGCATACCGTCTATAGCGTGTTACACAACACGGCAACATTGAAAATAATATACATTTTAGGTAATTGGACTGATTGGTATAACCTCTGAATCGATTTTCCTAATTTGCTTTAATTGAATAGAATACATTTTTACGGTGCATTGAACTTTCGTTGCATCTAAAGCTATTTGACCACGACTCGCTCGATTGGAAAAAACGATCTCTGGATCAACATTTCATGGTAAATGTCCTGTAAACAAATTTAATTATTTTGATAAACCCGTCGTCGATATAATTTATGTCGTCGATGGTGAAGCTCAACAGTTAACCACCAATAAATATGTATAATACATAGGGTGTTTCACTAGTATTTATATATTTACTGATTCTTTCCATTTTTTCCTTTAGTATTAAATTTATTCAGGTTCTAATTTGTGGATTTGTATAACAATATATTATAGGTACTTATGAACATCATGTTTTCAAATACTCATATTTTCACGTCATTTATATAAGGATTGTTTAAAAAAAAAAAAAATGAGAACCGCGTTTTATACTGTAGTAGTTACTAGTTATGTAGTTATGCTCAGTTTCTGAGTAATATTCAATTTTATATATCTACGATAAAAGGTTTGATTATAGTTTATAATAATTAATAATAGATTCAACCCTTAAATATACCTATAGAAATTTCATTATTTAAAAATTATTGTTGTAATTTACTTAAAGATATTAGTAATGTTTGTTAATATATTCATTATTGTATAAGTACCTTTATAATAAATACTTATAACTGCCCTACTCTGAATATTACATAAATTTTACATTTAATTTAAAGTCATTATCTAGGTTCGTCATTTTTTTTTTCATGGTATACCTAATATTCAATTTATAATAGCTCGGAAATTAATTGTTCAGATTTTAAGCACTATAGGCAATTGAAAATTAGCATTAAAAAATAAAAAAACACGTGTTCTACAATTTAGATCAAAATAATAATAATAATAATATGGCTTGTTTCATATTTTAGAAAAGAATTTTGTATCACCACTTCTTAAATGGTATACAAAATCTAAGTATCTAAAAATATAAATTTAAGTATGTTTTGAAATTTCATAGATAGGAATTTGAAAAGAACAAAAGAGAGTGATCATATGCTTGGTGCATCATCCTCTATGGCTGTACATTCACACCAAATTTATGTCCACGTTGTTTAACTTCATCAAGTTAAACAACGTGTACATAAAGTGTTAAACTACATACATGCAGACTATTATCATGACAGACAAAATAAAAATATGTACCTATTAATTCGTTTCATATTCAACGCTGAATAAGCATTTTTTTTTAAGGATATCTCGGAAGTTCATGTTAATATGTTTAACAGACATGTTTTGTTATTATTATAATTTATAATATTAGACACTAGACACCAGTACAGACGAATACTATTTTGTAATCACTCAAATACTCAATTAATCAAACCAAAACAATGTAGTTATATATGAACATCCAATCATTGACAATGAAATGTAGATAAAAACGTGTTTATGTTAAGTAAAATATTGGTATACCTATATTGCATATTGTTTATACCTACCTACATACTGTAAGACGACTGATCAATCGTTTGAATTAACATAACATAGAATATAGATGATTAAAATTTTTGAAAAAATTTAAAAATTAATTCAAATTCAGGTTCATCTCATAATTCTATGATGAATTACCTATAATTGATACAAATGATAGTGTACTCATAAAGTCTAACATCTAATGTCTTCAATTATTAATGCTTTAATATTGAATATATTGTTTAACCAAAACAATTAAAACGGTATAAGTGTTTTTTTAGAAACGAAGTATCTTTAAGGATCGATCAATCATTTATATCGTACAATTTTCAACGATTATATTATTAATTTATAAACCAAAATAATTCTAAGGTTTAAAATAAAATTAATTTGAATAAAAATATTCAATGGCATTTTAATTTCAATGTAATAAATATTCTCGAATTGTTAACTTACAATATTATGACTCAATTATTTCTTACAATTTTTCGTGACCTTCGTAAGTAACTTTATATTGCTATTATTTTGGAAAACTCGCCTTGAAATAAACTACAGACAAATTACCCATGTTATTCAATCAAACCGTAGAATATTCAGTTGAACTGAGTCCTTATTATATTAATCACAACGTCCAATTCATTAATTTTGAAGTCCAACTGAATGTAAAAATTATCAACAAATTGTATTATTTGTATTATTTTATTTATATTATTTTAAATGGCACGCGAACAACGAGTGATAAAGACTATTATGTTGTCTATGGTGTGCGTCTTTTAAACAGTTAAACCTTCGTATAGCAGGTATATGCCTTAATAATCATAATGCACTAGATGTATATCGTTTTAATATTAATTTGGTATAGAATAGTTATATACCATAAAATAAGCATAGTTTTGGAATAGGAATTTTATTAGTTGTTACCTGCAGATACGGTTTGGCACACTTTTTATAGCCAATTTTATTTTTATATTTTTATACTGAATTATGTATTGTATTAGGTGGTCAGTCGAAAACTATGCGGTAATCACTAACTAGTGAGCATGTATATGAAGGAACCACAAAATGTCTATTAGCCCTAGACATAATTTCTACTCCCTGTCCTCGGATAAATTATCCGCAAATCCCTTTCCACCCTCTACTCTTAAAAAGGATCGGAAGCTGATCGAATCATTATATCACTTCTAGTTAGGTAATTATTATTATTATGAAAATATAATAATATAATTTTAACTCGTAGTTACAATTTATATGGACTCAACATAATATAGGATTATAATTTGCTCTAGGCACCGTAAAACACAGTGTTGGCTCTGACCGTTATAGTATATTATAATTTTAACACTTTCAATTACGCGGGATATATCATATAATTATATGAATTATGTATGTCTGCTAAATACTGAAATAGGGGACATCTCCATATTTATAAGATTATTTTAAATTTAGAGCGGAGTGAAGAATGTATTGGTTTTGTTAAATGATGTTCACTCACTGTGTTATTTTTTAATTTTTGTGCTTGAACATATTTTTTCTGGTAAAAATACTCTGATCATCTTTCTGGTAGCAAATTGAATTAATTTTTTAAGGAGGTCAAAATTGATAAGCTAAAGTATTATTTGAAATAATAAGGGATAAAATACAAACATTTATTAACATTTTAATATATTTATTAAAATAATTGTTTGTAAATCTAAGTATAGGTAGTACAAAAAAATCGAAATATTGAAAAAATATTTTTTGATTTTTTGAGTATATTTAAAAATTTCAAAATCAGAATTTGAATAAGTTTAATATTTAAACAAACAATTGAGATGAGCTTGCCAGGGAAATCACCCTGTATATACATATATCATGCATTTATTTTTGCTACTAATTTTGAAGAAAACACTTACAGTTGTATTTTAGCTTTTAGGTTGAATTATTTTACTCAGACATTCTATTGTTCCATTGACGATAATATTGTGTTTTTACCACTAAATATCGATAACAAGTTGACCATGACAGAAGTTTATTGGCTAATAACCACAACATTGAGATTTTATCGGCTCACCTACTGGTAGTGAAACTGCTTGATGTGATGATCTTCTCCAAGGGCCTACTGTACGAATTCATCAACATAACTTCAAATAATTGGGTTGATGGTTGTATAGGAATTCGTATTCTATTATAGGTGTGTTATAACCATATAAAAACATTTTTTTGTTATAACTTATTATACTTCAATGACAAAATATTTATCAATAGAACAATATAATTACTGTAATCATATTAAACAATTTTATCAAAGCAATTTTGTACAGTTTTATAAAAAAGTTTAAATTAACATCCTGAAATATTTTGTGTTTGATTAACAAATTAATTTATTATACAAATACATATTACGTAACAAAATATTATATTATATTATTGTTAATGTTTGCGATATCTGAAAAAACTATATATCCATTTAAGATATTTAACTAGGGCAGTGTCATGAAAATTCTTAAATTAAATTAAATTTTTACCATTTATTATAATTAAACGAAGTGATCTATGGCATTTAAACACACTTGGAATTATTAAAGTTGAATCGAAAATATGGCGGATGCGAAATGCAAATAACTTTTGATTTTTTAATAAAAATTTATTTACACGAGTTATAACAGTATAGTCTGCATGCAGCAATAATCATAAACGGTTAAGAAGATTCTGAAGAGAAAAATTGAACTACAAGTTTTCGTAAGGTTAAATTATTTAATTTAAATATATAAATTTTCTCTTTAAGGCTGTCGAAAATGACAAAAAATAAAAATTCATTATCTTACCTTAACATAAATTATATGATTAATATGATTATCAATATATTATTTCATGGGCTGTAATAACAATAATTAAACTATTTAAGGGCGGGAAGTGGGGATTTGTCATGATAGAATTTTTCAAATTTTTGATTTTAAATTCTCAAAATAATGTAACTATGCAATTTTTCAATTTCATTCAACCAGATTTCAGAGATTTTATCATTTTACTAAAACAAAAAAAAAACTGGAAAAAAATGTTTTGCTTATGTTAAACGAAAAAAATAATTCACTACTTCCAAAAAAATATTTACCTGGTAGTTTAGTTTTAAAAATATTGGGCGGTAACAACAAATTTAGGTTGCTTATAATATTGGTCATGCGGCTTCTGTGAGTCAATCTCACCAATGGAAATGAAATAACAACAACAGAAGTCATCGTCCGTATAAAGATAAAATCTGTTTTAGAATGTCTAAAGGAACGTGTTATGGTATCATTCTGGAGTAGCAGGTGGTAGATTTCGCAGATGATATTATAAAGGTTATAACCTTTATATCATTTCATCTAAACGATTGATAAATAAAAACGCTCTGCATTATTATAATACGTAATTGTTTTATAAATCTTTTCTTATGGTGGCCCCCTATATTTGTTTTTCACATCATCGTGCTGCTGATAATATATTCATTATTTATTAAGTTGTATATTTTGATTGCAGTTATGAATATGATATATTTTGTTTCCATAACAAACGTATTTTAATTTTGTCCAATCGATAAATATATTATATATAATCAAATTAACAATTCCTTTTACAGAATTGTGTTAACGAAAATATGCCTCCAACGAGCAAGGAGGGTGCAGATGTCAAAATTCTGCAATTTACTTTCCATTAAAAATAAATAAATACATACTAACATACTTATTTTTTCCTCTTATACTACCTATTTATTCCAAAAATTATTATAGACCATATACCTGCAGTTATTTATTAAAAAAATTCTGTTTAGTTTGTACTAGTCGGACTTCGGAAATTAACGGATCATATATTCATATACGCGTCATAATATTTGGCTATATACCTATTATAAACTTATTAATTAATGACCTAATTTAACTGCACCATACTAACAAAAAACTTATGTACGACATGTACGTACGAATGTAAGTTAAATTTAGGTTATAAAACTAAAAATCAAATGTGTAACTCTATTACAAACGTAATAGATATATTTATATAATACAATTTGACTGTTTATATTATTATTATTATTAATGTTTTTTAAATTATTTTACAATATTAATATTTGAAACAATTATTTGTCCGGGAAACGTCAGTGTTATAATATATATATTTCCACAAGTCAAGGCAATCGGACAAAGTGATTATATACACAAAAAAAGAAGTCAAGTGCGCTGTAAAGGTCAATAATTATTATGAATTGTGTGTAGTAAATAGGTGTGTAGAAATGCATATTACGAACTCAGGGAAAGGGTAAAAGGAAGAGAGAGAGAGAGTGAGAAAGAAAGAAGGAGTCGATCTCGACTCATCCCAGTTCTGACCCTCAAAACAAATAATTACGCCAAGACGCCTATATAGGTACAAAATATAATATACAGGTGCCCGGGTGGGGAAGATAATGCGGATTACGCGAGTATATAACTAGCGAACTGGCAGACATATGCCTTCTATGTTGTAATAACCATATATATTTATTTTACCTTTTTTTTCACTTTCATTTCTGTCGAGAGTCCGCGAGCTCGAATCTAAACCCGAACCAGTCTGGCGCTGCAGGCTCGACGTCGTACCTCTTTCATTTTCGTCTACATTTAGCTCATTATTTGTCAAATAATATCATCAACACTGTTGTTTTCTTAAATTGTTTTAATCCATATACAAGTTTTTAACTTCGAATTATGCTTGTGACAAAACGTTTTTTCACCAATATTGTTGTGAATGGTGACGGATTCCATTGATGCACCTGACGCGAACGTCATTCATTTTTATCACAGTATTTTGGACAAGAGTGCAGCGAAAAATCGTCAGGAGAGCTTCGATTTTACCGAAGTTAGTGCATCAACGAAACTCAGGTACCTACTTACATATAAATAATATTTTGGTAGTGATATACCTAGTACACTAATTAGGTATATTATAGTCCACAAATGAAAGCGTTCGTTTCCTCATCCATTCCAACCAGCATAATGCAGTTAAAATATTGTTTTGTTCGTTTGAATCCGTTTTATTACTATGCCTTTAATTATAATTTTGTGATTTGTGATTGCAATTTTTAATTTTGTCCCACACGATATAGCAAATCTTTAAAAATGCTCGGTATTATAATGGCGTTATGTTTTTATTGTTAAATAACTTTTTGTGACGCTATAGATTGTATAAATATTTTCTGGTTCGGCGTCATAATCTTCATTAAGTTACCATGTATACTATTACGTACTTACTATATACAATCATATAATATACAGAATACTTCACAACATTAAGTACCTCCTAATAAAGTGTATAATATTATTTGTTTAACCGAGTTTCGAAAATTATGTTTGATTTTATGCGTGGGTTTGCGAAAAAAATATGTTACAGTTTGTCTTAGGTATTAAAAAAAAAAATATTAATTTTCAAAAAAGATAAAAGTCCGTTTAAAAGGCCTATGTATGTGCTGTTGTTATTATTTTAATTTGATTTTCATTTACGTATCTATGATAATAATACTAATATAACAAGTTGAAAAACGTATGGTGTAAGTGAATGTTACGTTAAAAAGTACACAGCAAGTTATTAAAAATTACATAACCACGTGTATGTATTTTTATAGAAATTGCCACACTAGGTCAATATGATTTAAACTAGTTTATTAATCGTGTATTATTTAACTGCTCATGTCCGTGTTGACATATAATATAATAAATATATTTTGTAAATTTTAGTATTTTGCACACTACCTAAATACATGTTGGAAGGGAAAAACGAAGAATCTTATTTTACATAATACATTCATATATTATTACTATTTAATAGATATTTAAACCATAATAAGTTCCTATTTTGATGCGAATTTTTATTTAAGAAATTTTATAAATTATTGTAAGAAAATTGCAGTATTGTCAAAGTATTGTGTTTTCAAGTATTTTAAACTCTAGAATGTATAAGAATGTGTGCGTTTATTATCTCTTGATACTAGAGAAGAAAATAATTTAATTAATGAAAATTCGGTCAAAAATACAACATTATATAATATTATATGTGTAAATAAGTTCGATATTATAAGATACTATAAACATATTAGTTGGCTTTGATTTTAGCAAAAAAAAACTTCATGTAAATATTTTTTTGAAATCATTTTTACACTATTAGTCGTAAAAGTTCTATAGAATTAATTGTGTATTAACTGTGAAATCGTTATTCGGGTAGCTTCGAGCACATTCGTAATAACGAGCAAAAAATTATGTAGCTACTGTTACCTTAATTATAATTTAAAAACATTGCAAATTTAATCAATCGCTGTTATGACTTCCAAAACATTGCACACTGAACAAACAAGTCCCAACTTGATTATTTGCTTCCCATTGGACATTTCATACATACCTGTGTGTGTATACATATATTACATAAATAGTATTTTACACATAAGTGCTTTTAAATATATTAAAATATATAAAAAGTGGAAAATAATGATTTGATTTATCATATTATGCATGTTTTGTGGATTTAAGAAAATAGTAAGCCTTCATATAACTAATGAAAGTTAATACACTTTGAATGTTTTTATGTTCGCTAATTGAAAGTTTTAGTCTAAAAAATAGGGTTGTACTTAACGCATAAAACAGACGACAGTGGAGTATTTAATTAACGAAAACAATGTAATTTACCATACAAACAAATTGACTAATTAATAATTCGGATAAATTAAATCTAATCATATGAATAATTCAGTATGATATTTATTTTGTAAATTGAACTGGAAGACTAATAATAATATGTAAGTTTCTACTTTTATAAAGATTTTGGATTTATTTTTCTACAATTGCAGACGTCACTGCTATACCTAGAAGGCATTTTTAATTCTTTACAATTTACTGTTGTCCGATATTTAGAGGTGTGTTGTATCTAGCTGACGAGCAGAACCCTATTCTGATGAAATATTATCACTTACCTACACTCTATGAATCAGACGTACCTATTTCATACTTGGGCAAGCTTGAGAGTGAAAGGATTGCACAGGAAAGAGGTTGCTTACTTCGTATGCGCATTGCGTATGATGTATTCCAACGATGTACAGCAAAAAATTTCAATTTATAAGTACCAAATAATACTAATATTTATATATCATGTATTGGCTAGGTACGTGGGGCCTTGAATAATATCCCAAGACTTAAACAAAGGTTCTCCAGGTAAAAGTCCATATATTATATTTTTATGACCAATAAAATGTACAAGGCCTTCAAACATTATTGAACGCATTGGCAAATTCCTCTGCGACCGAGATTTGTTCAGATGGTAAACAATAATTACTACAAAGGACAATTTTCATGTTCTTCTGATACTATACATAATGTAATATATAATATGTTAGCATAATATTATAATATATTTTTACAAACCATAATTATTATTAGAAGGTGTAATTTTAAAAATATTGTATAGCACATTACACTCATTTATTTTTCTATACTTCGTGTACAAGTTTTAACATCGAATAACGGTTTAACGATTAAAATATATAGGTACCTACAACTAAATACATGTTCCAAACAGTCAACTTATTTATAATATTATTGCGTCCCAAGGTAAATATGTACTGCAGTTACCTTACTTTCTATTTCAACATTAAGTCAATTTTTCAAATAATAGGTATTCAATAAAAAGTAGGTAAAAAAATAATAGAATACTTATGTCGTATCATAATTAGCCAGTTAATATTCTATAGTAACTGTCTATTTAATTATTGGACATTTTAGTTAACCAATTTGAGACTTATGCTTTTAAAATACATTATATTTGTCCCAGTGATCTTAGCACATTTTTTCTAATCTAACATTTTGTATAATCAGTTCGAATCGGTTAAATAATTAATTGGATACAAATAAATATAAACATTGTATGTAATATAGTACGAATGAATAAAATATTTGTTACAAAATATTGTCTAGAAACTTTTTTTTTTTTTTAAAAAATGGCACACGTTATTACATAACATGAAATACATTTTTAGTTGAAAATCTATTTAATCCGTTGCTTATTAATTTAGTGAAACTAATTTTGTACTTAATATTTCAATTTTGATAATTATACACAATGTTGAGAAGACGTCACACCTGCATGTGCTGTCTCCGTCTTCAGAGCTGGTTTTTGGGGGTGAGTGAGCTGAACGATCGCTTAGGACGACGTTATATCATGGGCGCCTTTAGAGTTCAGATATTAGTTTTTTATAAAATTTTTTATAATCCAATTACTTAACCTGAACTAGAGGGCGTATTATTTTCCTTGCCCTTAATACACAAATAATAAAAAAAAAAATAACTGGGCGACTTATCAAATATAAATTCAGCAGTTCCAAATTTTTAGCTTACAATGATTGCAAATTCTATGTACTGTCATAAATTACGGTACTGGTACGCAAAATATTAATATTTTAATATGCTCCTAAATTGTTTAAAAACTAAAAATTGAAATATCATAAAAATAAACGAGAGAGGTGATGATTTTCTTACTTTAAGTTTTATAAATCACTCTAATATTAGAGTTAACAACACAGAATTTAAACTGCTGATTATAAAATTTGGTATGTTTTGCTTTAGTAAGACGGAACAACACAAAAAGTTCTCTTAAATAAATAATAATTGTACAGCGTACAGTTGTACTAGACTTCAAAAAAGATTAGTTTTATTTTTATTTTGTTCTGTTAACAATTATATACTGTTTCCCATTTTACAATTTTGTGTCAGATTAAATCTATTTTAGGGTACACTACTTATGGGTAGGGTATTTAAGATTATTTCATTTCTTCGACTCAATCGGTATCGGTTGCCCAATTGTGAAAGTATAAAATGCTGGAGTTATTATGTACGGCTACCTATAAATTGAGTTTCAAAAACTATTAAGCGTCCGTACAGCTATTTTTATCAATTCCAAATCTCATAATAATAATGTAATATAATACTTACACGATTTCGTATTGCAAACCAACCAATAGCGTTTAGGGCAATAATTGTTGTAACTTGTGTTCTATATTCAACTAAAACGGATTTTCTGTTCTCTTTGGCTCCAAAAGTACCATATTATGATCGCGGTGAATAGACTGAATAGAGAAGTATAGATTTTCTTTTATCGATACGTCCGGCATGTGTTAAGTATTTTTGGCAATGTCTCATTACTTTTCCATTGAACCCGATTACAGCAGGCTGCGAACGACGTAGCAGTCAAATATCACATGGCATTGCAGTTTGTGATAATAATTTAGCTTTTACCGTGGTTTCACATTCGGTTATGACCGACCACGGTTATCAAATAGTTTATCACCATTTGATAACCGTGGTTATAGTCAATAAACATTAGCGCAGTACTATCGTTGTGTTTTTCGTGGACATTAATCAATTTATATGTTGTGGCTATAATAATACTTTTCATTATTATTTCGTGCTCAAAAGTTCTTAGTTCTTGTGTGACCCAATTCTAAGTTTTATTTTTTAATCCGTTCTTTGCAAAGACTATGATGATGTACTTTGAACTTTGGTCAACTATACACACACAAATGATGTACCAATTGAACATTATTGGACATCTTCAAAGTTATAAAACCGTTAACCCATATAATATTATAGTCTTAGTTATACAATTGACTAAAATAAATATCTAGCTATACCCTAGAAAACAAATCCACCTGAGGGTTTACATAACCTACTATAATTGTCATTATATCACTGTATGGTATTTACTTAGGAATATGTACCTATAACACATCGTGTATATATATAATCAACACGTATAATATGACTGGTTTCACTCTTCTCGCTGTTGTATTAATAAATTGACCATCAATAATGTAATTACGCGATCGATACCTCGACCTACATGCGAGCAGTAGGTAAGTATTATATATGAAATAATAATTATCATTACAATTTACAAATGTTACATTATTATTATCGGATAAATGATAATAATGTGATTTGTACGCGATCGCAGTGCACTATAGAACGTCGGATACCTATACCTATCTACTAAAATATAATACCGTCTTCGGCAAGTGACCTTATAGGTACATACTCGTAATATCGCTTGCTGTCGTTTCTGTACCTAATGATGATAATAATAATAATGATAATATTATGACCTTACAGTCAAACACACCGTACAGTTAATAAAACTATGGGGTTTTTTTCAGCAATTTATTATGAATTTTTTTTAAATATTTTTTTTTTTGTCTGTATTTTCTCCGTTTTTTTCATTTACACCATGAATAATATTATTCCCCAATTACGATTTTGTGTCAGACAGATTAAGATTTAGCTAAGTCATTGCTATTGTCTTTTAATATGTGTGCGATTAAAACACCGTCCATCGTAAACAAAACCGTACGTTACAGGTTTTTTCATCCGATCTAATCATATCATAAATCATAATATATTTACTACTTAGATGTGTCTCAAACCACATAATTGAACTCTCATTCGCCGTCACAAAACTGCAACTTTTAACAAATATTTTGGGCGTTATTAAATACATATTCCTTATATTCCATGCTCAATATTATTGTTGAGGTAACCAAAATCACACTTTGATAAGTAAATAGGTTAGAATGTTTAATATATTATTATTAGTCTCGATGTCATTTTCAGTGTAGAAAGTAGAATAAGGAAAATAGTATTTCCAGACATAAATAAACATAAAAGTGAATTTAGGGAAGCTGGTGGGTATAACAACTCCCAAACGTTCTCCGTTAATGTTAATTATTTGAAAAACAATAGTGAGAACATTAATTGTATATATAGATACTTCTCACCACAGGACTGACCAAGACCTTGTAATAATTTCCTTGAAAATAAGATCCAGATAAAGTATAAGATCTTCCACCGTGAAAAAAGTAACATTTTTAACATAATCTGTTTTTTATTTTGTTTTAGATAACACGAATGAAACATGGCGTCGGTTCTGGTGAACATGGCCATCGACAGATATATAAACCTCGTGGACTCCATAAGCGGTACATTTTTCTTATATAAATATTTTTATTTTTTGAAAAACTGAAGTAATATAGTTAATTAAATCACATAAAGTCTACCAGTATATATAACTATTATTTTATTTTCAAATTCAGTAATAATTGTTTGTTAAAAAATAAAATAAAAATATTTTTCGTTTTTAATACAGACCCACGAGTGAACGACTGGCCATTGATGGACAGCCCGTTCCCGACACTTATAATGGTCATCACATACTTATATATCGTCACATACCTGGGTCCTAAAGTAATGGCTAACAGGAAACCCTTCAAACTGAACAATATACTAGTGTGGTACAATGCTGGCCAAGTCATCTTCAGTCTCGTCATGCTGTGGGAGGTAGGACCTATTGTAAAAATTAAAAATAATAACAAGCGCCGCGAATTTCAGACATAATTTCTCACCAGATTTAAAATTCTGTCGTCAATCATAATCTTAAACCATTGCATAATAAAAACATGTTTTAACACCAAAGAACGAAAGTCAGTGAGGTGCGCGATAGAATGAAATATTTGGTTTTGAGTGTCAGTGGGTCAGAATGTTCTAATCAGACGAGTATACCAATACATAATAATATTTCCATAGGTATAAAATAGTAAATAATAATAGTTTATTTGGTTATATAACGCGAGCTAACCTATTCCATCGCATGGGTGAAATCCATCCGAACGTCTGAAAAAAAAATAAACAATAATAATAATAATCTAATAGGGGCGTATATTTATCGCACTGCTTGATATGGCATGCACAAATACAACATTTTTTCATCATATGCAGTTATACAGAGAAACAGAATTAATTACGTTTAGTATTTTTTTTAGGAATTTAATAACAAAAAATGTTCATTTCTTATTAACTTTTTTCTTTATAATATTCTACAGGTGTAATATAAGTATTATTTTCACTAACCGATTATAATATATAAGCGACCGTTAGGAAAAACGTTATTTGGGACAAGACTTGACTCTGACTGTTATCTTTTCATCGAGACAGTCGTTTGGTGTAATATTATTATTTTAAGACATCTTATCACGTAATAATATAATATATGATACGACGGCAGACAACCGCAAGAGTGGTAATGAAAGGACGAACTCGGATGGTCGCGGAAGCTCTTCATCGCGATTTCTTCGCTTGCGGGGAGTTTGTAAACGTATCTGACCTTGACCCATTTCTATCCAGATAGTTTTTTTTTCTCGTTGTCTGGTAGGAAACCAAACTTCGACATTGAAATCAGCGAAATCGTTTCGATATATTGCATATACAATATCATTACACAACGTGTCTTATGGAGATACCAAAAAAGGATACGCTGCTGGTATTGTACCACTTCGTCCTTTGTTCCTGCCGACTTTTCAGCCGTTCAAAAGTCGGTCATACCGAATCGCTATATTATAGAATAGTAAGATTAAAAAACTCGAAAAATATCAGTGCTATGTGGTTTCAATGCTCGAGGCATAACTTGTTGAGCTCCAAACATACTTACCTGTATTCCACATATTAATTATTATTCATGAATTTTCAACGCAGCTACATTCTCGATGTCACCATAGGATTTAGATACTAAGTAAACGTTCTTGTGTAGAGTTTAGTAATAGAATATTGATGAGATGTCGATCGAAAATAAGTTGTCAGCAGCCGAAATAGTTACCACAAAATATTAAGACGAACACCTCATAAAAACAAAACGTCCATCACAGCCGACTCTTTGATTTCATAAATTCTAATTAATAATAATAATAAAAATATATTTTTGCAAACAAAAACTATAACATTGTTTCCAATAACATTTGGAATAATAAGTTTGCTCACCTCTTCTCCACCTCATTATTTTTACATAATTATGGTATAACTTAAATTGTTATCCTAATGTGGAATGATTCGTGTCATTTTTTACTAAAATTTTGAAAAAAGAACATTTGAAAATGATATAAAATGTATGTGAAAAAGTAACTGAATTTATATTGTTTATCACAATAATATATTATCTGCAACAGATTCGGTGACTTCACACGCACTTAAATATTATATTATTAAATAATAATATACTATACCTAATATAGTGTAAGGTGCCTACACATAAACAATGCGAGTGTTGTGCGTTTACATACCTATCTACTGGTGTATGATGTAACACGCGGTCCGGCAACAAACGCCCCTCTTTTCCTGCCCGCCTGCCCTGCTGCCGTCCTTGTGATGTAATCTCCGTGCCGACTCAACCCCGGCCCGGTAAGCTCACGTTCCTTTTTCCTTCTTCGTCGTCGTCGTCATCGTCTTCTTCTTCTTCTCTGCCACTGCTTACACTTTCACTCGAGCCGCAGCTCAACTCGCATCGAGGTCATGATCACGCGCGCGCCACCTGTTGTTCCGCCGCCGTTGTCGTCGATGTCGTCGCGTTAACGACCGATTGGATCGATCGCGTTTGTCATTCATATTTGTGGATTGCGTTTGTGACAAGCGCAAAGATTGTGCACAATCCATCATCCACGCAGACTTACCGGGGACGACCCTTAATTACAATGGCACGTTGGCTCCTCGACACCCGCGCGGGAGAGGGATTTGAGGCTACACCAAATCCATTCAAATCCGTTTTCAACCAAATCCGTACACCCTACCTTTTTCGGCCGATTCACTTTTCGGTCAAATTTAATATAGGTCGATTCACTTTTCGATCAAAACAAAAATGTTCAGAATAAATTATATTAGCCAAAAAGGAAAGGGTACGATTTCGGCCGAAAACGGCCATGCCCCACACCCCTTACCCCGTTCGAAGTATTAAATGAGCGTAATGATATATATTTTTGAGTATTTTAATTATTATCGTGGAGGATGTATGCCTATTAATAAATCTACGTCAGATACGCCTTTACGACTGTACTGGGCTATAAATATAATGTAATCAAAACTGTGAAGTGTTAGGTACAACATATAACTAAACCTGAAATTCACGTTTTTTATGTGGTTAAGACTATTGTGATTAAAATATATATATATATATATTTATTGACTTTTAATTTTTGTACATCAAGCCCAAATTTTTAAACGGTTTGGCGTTCAAATAAAATACAAACCATTTATGAGAAAATTGTTAACATATTTTATTTTCGCGAAACAATAAAAAAAAATGTATATATTTTTCTTAATTTTGATCGCTGTACTTTAATTCTATACTAAATGTGAATGCCACACGCAATACATTTTTATATTTTTACTAAAACATTTTCTTAAGATTTTACTAATTGTACTTAAAGGCACTTATCTATTAGTTTTACCAGACAGATTGAGAGACCACGACTAGAAAATAATTCTATCTGTATCATTTAATTATTATTTATTCTGTAATAATTAGCGATTTAAAGATAAAGTAGTTATACTCACAGTTCGCTTATAGCATTAGGTACTTAGATGTAATATGTCTCTATTCGTTCTTGTTGGTCCAGTCGATTATCGTCCGTTAGCCTAAACACGGCCTTGTCTAAATATATGAATATATGATCCAGACAAAATCAGTGTCAAAAAAAAAAAAAGTTTCGCACGCACCATATCCACATTAAATTGGTATAATTATTATCAAGTATCAGCATATCTTTCAACTACTTAGACGATAATTATAAAAACAATGATTTTATTTTTTATTACCAGTATCATGTGGGCTAGTCATTCGAGATACATTAGCTCGATAAACGGATAAAAACAATTTTATATCATTATATTAATAATACTCGTTTTAAGAAAGGTCATTTATTATTTTATTTAATTACTTATCTCATTGAAAATCAAGTCCAAATAAAATGTAAGACTAACATAATATTTCTTATAGACAAAAACATAATATACTTACACGCATCTTCTAAAAATCTATACATCACTTGTAAATTGTAATTAACACAATAACCTACTCGTGTCTGGTATACATTAAAAAACAAATTAAATTAAAAAATAATGGTTAAACAACTATTTGTTAATAATTGCGTTGAGTGTAACAATAATCTTTGTTTTATATAACAGTATGTGCCAATTAATTTATTTAGTGTGATTATAATATAATATCAGTTTTTTCATTTTAAAATTCCCAAATGTAGGTCAGTAAAATTGTACACTATAATATTTGCGCAACAATTTTGACGCTACGGTGAGTCTTGAGGAATTTTGTAACCTTTGCGACCCATGCACTGTACCTACATCATAGGTGTATGTATATGTATACATATAGGGAAATGAAAACATAACCCTTCCATCGTTTAGTCGATGGGTTTTGTACAGCAGATACGTTTCATTAATCTACCGATGACAAACCGCAGTGACTGTGCTTTGCCAGTGTTTGGTATTACGAAACATTCAAAATTGCCGAGAACCCGTTAATTATAATAATAATGATAAAAAAAAAAAAAAAAGAAAGAAAGAAATGAAATGAATGAAATAATTATTGTGCCACCCAGTCGACCACTGGAACGTATGTACGTTGAACACGCCCCGGAGCTATCGTGTAAAATGTATAATATTATTATTAGTTACACAGACGTATATAATATATTAGGTATAATAATATGATATATAGTGCTTTCAATTTTTGACGAAAAAACAAGTATTATGTCTTGTGAAACAGCTAGGAATTCGAGAAAAATAATTATTTCCGTAAAGAGATAATATTAATATATATTATACGAGTATTTGCAGTTGTATTTTATACATGACATGTGCCTTGCAAACTCGTCGATTATTTATTTAATAGAGATGATAATAAAAAAAAAAATGAATATTATTTTTCAGCACTTGATGAGTGGATGGTTGTTAGACTACAGCTACAAATGTCAACCGGTCGACTATTCACACAATCCTACTGCACTGAGGGTATGTACTATATTATATGATAGCGGTTATATAGGGTGATTCCTCGATTATGCTCACTAAATTTTTTTCATCGAAATCTGATTTTAGGAACTATCAAATTTATGAGACTTGTGTGCATTATGCATAAAGGAGTGTTCTGTGGAAATACAAACCTCTGCTGTTTTTCAAACGAGAACTTTACTATTGTATACTCGTACTGTATTTAAACCAAATCGTTCAAATTGTGCATTAGATACATCGAAATTTACAAAAAATTATTCCATAAATCATTTACAGCAATAAGTAGTGGTTTTAGTTTGAAAAACAGAAATTTCTATAGATACGCGACACTTATTGAGTAGTGAAAAAAAACTCGACAATTTGAAAATTTTAGGTTACGGCTTTAAGTAGGTAAATTAAAAATTCCACGAAACTAAATTTCATTAAATTCATTATTAACACGGGCAAATTGGGGTGAGCTTGCTAAGTAAATCACTCTGTACAGTCAACGAGCGTGATTCATATAACATCACATATAATTCATATTATATAATATCATTATTGTGATGATGGCCAACTCATCGATATCGTGGCAAATATTCGATAACGGTAATGGTTTAGGATAAAAATGGTAAAGTTAAAATGTGTTCGTGGTACATAGCCACATGGAATATTTGTTTACGTAATTATAACGAATGTGTACTAATAATTTACCAGTAAATCTCGAAATCAAGTCGAATTGTATGTATAATATTTTGTCGATTGACATACTGTCGTTGATTATGGCGAATTTAATTTAAGTATTTCTAAAATTCTATTGTAATTTCTAAAATTGAATACCTATCCGCAATAATAAGCATTCATTTTAAGTTGACACGAACAAACCCCATTTCATCAAAAGTGGCCCTAGGATATTTTTCGGATTGAAATTTTTATTCGACAAACGCGATGGTATGAAAATAAATTTAATTTAACTTGTCGAAACGCACAAACAGATCTGCAGAAATGATGCTGACCAAACTGTAATTATGATTTAATCGGAAATAGATTCAACTTTTATCACTAGGTATGTATACATATAAAATACAAAATGTTGTCATCGTTAATCGAGTCGATATTTTTTGTTACGGTATCGGACAAAATTGAATTATTTCATTGAAATGGTTTGAAATTGTTAGGTATGCAGTTGGCCATCCACACCATACTAATAATATATAACACCTAACCTAACCTACTGACTGATTTTCTGTTAACATTTTTAATAAATTCTGAATTTCTATGCAATCTTATTTCGCGTAGTGTATTATTCAGAATACTGTCATTTAGGCATATATAATGTATAGATTGTCGAAAACATGAGGAGGGGGACTTAATCCATTCAAATTTTTTCCGCCTAGTTCCACAATTAAAAATTTAGGAGGTAATCTGCTGAAGTAGGTACTTAGCACGTATTATAATTTTTGTAAATTTTAACCCCCCTCCTCAAAAAAAAAAAAAAATTAGGCTACTTACGGCGCCTATCATATTATTATTACCTATCATGATAATTTAGTAAAATATACTTATCGACCCGAACGTGTTTCAGATGGCTAACTTATGTTGGTGGTACTACATATCCAAATTGACAGAGTTCGTCGACACGGTAAATATTCGTAACGAACAATCGTTACGACGTAGTTACACAACACTAATATTATTATTATAACATGCTCATGTATTGTTTCAGGCATTTTTTGTATTAAGGAAAAAGGACAACCAGATCAGCTTACTCCATCTGTACCACCATTCGCTCACACCCATCGAAACGTGGATTTGCGTCAAATTCATTGCCGGTAAACGCACATATAATATTGTAGTTTCACCGCCGCAGTGTTCACTTAGCGCGTTCGAAAGTCATGTAATTCTGTGCCATCCACAAAATGAGACTCTGACCCAGTTCGAACCCTGCAGGGTTAGACAATCTAGAAATACGACTTATTTTAAATACCCCGAGGAATCTATGCTTACGCGCGTGTAGATCTCGTACAATCGCGGTCCCCGACAAATATTCTGGTCACGGAATTATAATAATGTGTTTACCTTCACTATACGCATAACATTATGATGTGTTTAATTCAATTGTAAAATCTGAATTAGTTACAGCATATAAAATACTCAAGTCATTAGCGCGTGATAGTCATTAGTTTTTGTAATTAATTTATAGCGTCACCGTATATAATATGATGTAAGCTACTTAAAAATTTATTTTTATACTCTTCAAACGTTTTACACGCCATTCCGTAATTAAATAATTAAAAAACAAAAAATGGCAAGACTTGTTATAGGCACCTACTGTTTTAATTTCGACGACCTATATTTTATTATTGTTTTTTCATCAAACAAAATATAATTAAAATAATAATGATACCCACGTCCTGTAATATTTGCAATCCGAGTGACGAATAGTCCATGTAACACACTATATTATAATAACCGAACAGCAGTAGGTAATATTATAATATGTTTGTATTCGAAAGTAATTAATGGTTTTTATGTTATTGTTTAGGCGGCCACGGAACATTTTCGAACTTGGTGAATAATATGGTCCACGTGATCATGTACTTCTACTACATGATGTCCGCGATGGGACCTCAATATCAAAAGTACCTCTGGTGGAAGAAGCATTTGACCACCGTCCAATTGGTCTGTATTGACAAGATGTTATTATATACAGGGTGATTTTTTAAGCATGATCACCCCATTTTTATGCTTAAATTATGCATATATTCAAGTTCTGATTTTTGGAATTTTTAAGTGTAGTTAAAGACGATATTTTTGAGTACTTAGATTTTTCACAACTTTTAAGGAGTATCTTGTAGCGATACCAACTTTGGTTAATCAAATGACAACCTATATGTTTTAAAGCAAAATATGATTCAGATAATTTTTCTAAAAATTTTGACATATTGCAATCAAAATTCGAACGAAAACTTCCAGAGTTATTCTACTTGAAATACTAAGGAATAAGGATAAAAGTCTAATACTTAAATACCTACGATCCAGAAGGAGAGGAGGGGGAGGTTTAAGGGGAAGGTTTAGGGGGAAATTTTTCCTTACAACTGAAGGATACTATTATTGATTATAAATACTTTATTTATAATTTATGTATATATCGTATTTCTGTTGTGATAAGACCAACTGTTGCTCCCTCCCCCTCTGGATCCTTGCATGTAATAATATAGCAATAAAAACTGTATTTTTTCGCCAGTCGCATTAACGACGATATTGTTTTATTGATTTCCCACAGCTCCAGTTCACGTTAGTATTTTTCCATTCAGCTCAAGTGCTGTTCTTTGACTGCGGATATCCAAAACTGGTGGCCGCCCTCCTGTTGGTCCACTCGACCATTTTCTTCGCTCTATTTTTTGACTTCTATCAACAGGCTTACAAAAAGGCCAAGTTGCTCGAAACCAAATCGCAGTAAACGCACAGCCACATCGGAGCATTACAATCAAACGACTAAAATCAAATAATGGCAATTGGCAATACAAAAAAATCGTTCAACTATTACAAAAATGTTAAGTTTAAGAAAATAATCGTCTCGTGTCTTATACTGCACTGCAAGCTGCAGTTGTAACTGATGGATAGTTAATTATTATGCACTATGTGTGCAACTGCAACTAATTTGTATTATATATATTTTTGTACTTGTAAATTATGTGACCTATTTAAGTTGTTCCCAAAAAGTAAGACATAAGTAAACAATGCATACTTTGGTTCGTCGACCGATTTAGACAATCAAATATGTGCATTGATAATATTAAGATAAATATTATTATAATAATCAAAACTAGTGATAATTTTTTTCAACTATAAATATTGATGTATGCTCATTAAATTATAAATTAAGAGTTATAATACTATTATAATTATATTATATTATATATTATTATACAATATACGATTATAGATTTACTATATTATAATGCGAGCGAATAGACGTTATATTATAACTTGACATTTATAAATGATTATATGAGACTTCATATTTATAGGTATTCAAATGACAATATTATTTAAAAAAAATAAATGATTCACAAAAAATAAATGCCAATACCTGACATAAGGTGTACATAATATTGTTTTTGTATTAAAGTAAGAACGAATAATTATATTAATATAATATTTTATTTCGAATTAATGTTTCCGACAAATCATTCAATTTCAGAGCAAACTTGTTTATATTAACAGCTATAATGATATGTAATAAAAACCATTTAAGCCTGAACATTTCTACTCAAAATGTTTATATCACAGAAATATGGCTGTTGTTTTAACAAATGAATGCAAAACATTATACTCCTATGTGTACAAAATGTACCAAGGCGTAGGTAAACAACATAACATAAGCAAATCGAAGTATCATAATAAATTATGACGTTAGGAATACATTAATGGTAATGTTGTAATATTATACATTACAACATTACCATTGATATATATATTTTTAAATGTAATACCTCTTCAATTAAGTGTAAAAGATGTTTATTCACTGAATCCTTGCAGTTCATTATGCTAAATATTTATATTGTCCCGAAACGTTAGATTAGACTAGGTATTGTTCCGTAACATTTTTAACACATTTTTTTTGTTTTTCTCAATAAAATTTACTTTCAAGTTATCCATTAATAATATTACAATAACTCTGGAAAAAACTAAGGTGGGTTAAGAGGCCAGTGTGGTCGTGCGGGTAAAGTGACCATATTTTGAGTTTTCTTCGCTATGTAGCTTAGCAATCATGTGGACGTTTTTGATGAAACTCAAGTTATCACTATCACTAGTCACATTATTTTGGGATAGTTAAGCGTGTTTACATAATAATATTATTTTTTGGATTTTCAAACAGATTTTGGGAAATTTATGAATACTTTTGATTGTATAGATAAATAATTATTTAAACTATATCTATTCGATCTATTGTGGTTCCATCAAAAACTTCTAAGTTTTCAAATGATATCTGTTAGAATATGAAAAGTCTAGTAAATCCGTAGTTTTTTTTTAATGGCAGAGTTGCCACCCAACACGCTAAGCCATAGTGACAGGTGGTTACTTTGCTGACAAACATTTTTCTATTCATTGCATTAAGTAATATATAAATGTTATTCAACCACTAAAAGTAATCGAAATGAATGTTAATATATTATAACATGTAATTATGTCAATTGCTGTAACTGTGATTAGTGGCCTAATAATATTTATACAAGCCAGAGACTATAGCCAGTATGCCCGACTAGTGTGGGTAAAGTTACTTGTAATTTTTTTTATTTCTGAAACATTTAGATAGAATTAAAATCAAACAAATCGCAAAAAAAATAAAATAGGTAGCTTATTAAATCAAAAAAATTATAACAACTTATTGCTATTGTTATATTCTTTTACAACTTTCTTTTTAGTAAAATGTATGAAAAAATTCATCAAACCTCGAGGTGTTCGCTTTACTCACCCTTCCCCTACTTCATAATTTATTATAATAATTAATTTTGTAATGTCTTGTATAAATAATATATAGGCATAAGTAATTTAATAATAAATTTGTTAAACTTACAATCGAATAAGTTTGATTTTGTATATTTTATTAATAACTAATAAGTAATAATAGTAATATAGCGAATTATTATAGTATGATGCAGATCAATAAAACAAATCAAAATATCTTGTTTCTGTCCATCCTTAAATTTCGAAAAGTATCTTAAGTATATTATTAATTTCTATATTTTTAAAAAGATACCCAAGTATATAATTTTATATAATCATTCCATTTCAATCATATAAATTATTTTTGTAATAAACGCACAAAAATAAAAAATGGAAGCTAATTTATATTTAATTTGAAAAATAATATTATTATGATTAATTTAAAAAGTAAAAAGACTTAATAATCTGTTGACTTAATATTGATACATCATCAATATTTATAATTTATCAAATGGAAGAAAATTATTATAGTAGAACCATCTGAAAGAATTTAAATTTTTAAGTATCTTTTATTAGTAACTAGTTCAAAATATAAATGAAATAATTTTTAGTAATTTTTTTCCTCACCACTTTTCCCAGAAATATGCTTAAAATATATTCATAATAATATGTCCTACGTGTGTTAAAAAAAAAACATTTTAACTTAAATGGGTAAATCTTACAAAAATGTGGAAAAAATTACAGGTATCGATCCTTATCTATATGCAACAGGTTTCTAATTCCCTTGATACTCAAAAATCTATTGAATTATTTTAAGACTTTAGAATTTTTATTATTTGTTTTTATTTATTTATTGCAAATAAACAATTTTTTACATTCGATTATACAATACAAATAGATTATCATCTGCTCAACTTCTTTAAGCTACTCAGACTTAAGAATGAATCATATAAGGTGTAAAAAGGTTTAAACTTTTAATTTTTATACTCATCATTTCATCAGCAATGTCTAGTTGAAATGATTTTGTCAGTTTTTAGTTTTTTACTTCTTATGCAATGCAGGTTTTTCTTTTTTTAAATGCAAGTTTTGAAATTTTTCAGGGCACACGCAAAATAAATTTTAAAATTGTGCCGTCGTTCATATATTTGTACGCTCGAAAATGTGTCATCAAAATAATATTTATGTAGTTCGTGAACTAAATCATTAAAGTAAGTATGATCACTAAATATTTACTAACATAAATAGAATTAATAATGTTAGGATAATATAATGTAATTATTAATATAAACGAAAATTGAATAGGTATAATAATTATCAATTATATATCGTAATAACGACACCTTCATCATTGGTTGCTGGTATGACGTGCCCACCCTAATTGATTCTGTGTAATAATACACATAAAGTAATATATATCATGATGGTTAATAATTACAAGTTTATGATTATCTTAGTGTCTAAACTCAACGGAGCAACGTTGCGAAAAGAGGTGGGTACCTAGCTAGTGTACCTACCTATTATACATGTATATTTTTAAAAAAAGTGATATTATAAATCTAGGCTAAGCCAACTACTATCAACATTTTGTAATACTTGTGTATCGCCATATATATATATATTGGCAATATATTTTTTCGCTTGCCCAATATTAATATGATGTATGTTGATGAGTAAAAAAACTATGAAAAAATCTGCTTATAGGTTATACGCTCCGCCTGTAATTCAAACCTCTAAATTCGCCAGAGGGGCGACTTTGATAATTTATCAAATGATAATTATTTACAAATTATATAATTAGTTATTTTATAAAAATTACTACACTTAGGACGGCTATCAGCTCTGATAACATAGTCTGACTGGCCGTTTTAGATTTCGATTTCAAAATTGCATTAAGCCGAATCAATAATAATATAATCGTTCCTCCATGAAACTTAAATTAATCCTTTCCATTTTCCGTTTTTCTTCAGTCCAAAACACAAACTCAGTTACAATGATTAATATTATAATTTTTGATGTGCACTACACGTCTCTAGTGGAGATTGATTCAACAAATGATGCTTAAAAGCTGACGAAAATTAACATTTGTGTATGTGTTTATATCAAAGGTATGTCCAGAATTAAGAGAGTAAATGAAGTTATTGACAATCATGTAATTATACTAATAAGTATTTTATATTTTTCATAATTAATATTTAAAAAAATAAATTAAATTGGGTATGTCATATTTTGTCTAGGTAACTATATGTGCTAGCCAATGGCAACCGTTTAAATTTTAAAAA
The DNA here is from genome assembly GCF_037042655.1 of Diuraphis noxia. Classification (NCBI taxonomy): domain Eukaryota; kingdom Metazoa; phylum Arthropoda; class Insecta; order Hemiptera; family Aphididae; genus Diuraphis; species Diuraphis noxia. The sequence goes on along the minus strand of NW_028301715.1, from coordinate 4,662,924 downwards.
AATTAATGTTTTTTGATTTTAATGAGCCAAAACTAAACTCATGCTTAACAGTCACCTTGAGAGTAACCACTTTGTATAGCAATAACTTACAGGTGTTTAAAATATATAGGCTATAAACACTTTTCGAGACTCAAAGAGCTTGTTGATATAACGTTTGTTGAAAACGGTCAAATAGTTTTTATTGAGTATAAACAACCAAACGAACATTTTTATTTTGTTGTAAAGAAGATTACCTGGTAAGTATTTACATTACGCCTTGAATAAAAAAATTTAAATATACATATTTAAATATCTTGACAAGTTAAACGATATCAAAACAGCAGCAATATTCTTAAGAGGATGTCAGCGCATTATGATGTAAATTTTTTTTGTGTTGCATGTGGATCAGAGAGATAGAGAAGGAGAACATGTACAGACATCTTTTAAATAAAAAAAAAACAAACATAACACAGAAAAATATACACATTTTAGTATCAATAAGGATTCTCTTTGGTGTTTTTCCGTTCAAATTGTTTCACGGTCGCATATGGATAGGTAATCTTCCAATTTCGATTGAGTATGCCACCATAATAATAGATAAAATAAAATACATAGCTAATCAAAATAATGTGCAATAATCAATCGTAAAATGAAAATGAATGGAGTCGAACGTGTGTGTTAATGTGTCATTTTTAAGGAATTTTGTTGTTTCACTGGATCATTAAATATTACCTACATCGACTATATATCTTAATATTATTATGTATATCTCACCAAATAATTAAAATAAATCAACGGTATTTATTTTTAAAACGATTGTTGTGTGAGTATATATTTTTTTTATTTTTTAAATAACAATAGGTAAAAACCAACGTTTTTCGAACACACACGCTGCAGTTCCGTATTTTTTAATTTACTTTTTATTTATTCGTTGAAGGTTTCGACAAAAACGAGTTATTATTTTGAAATCTGTGGAAACATTGTAAGAAAACTTATACAAGGTTATGCCCATCTTCCAACCTTAGCTGTAAAAATTACAAAATATAATGTTTCTGTCGTGCAGACTTCAGCTATAGCGTCATGTCATTATGTCGGTAATTTTTAAAACGCTCATACACAATATATCTCATACGTATATTATAATATTGTATTGTTATATCACAATAAAATATTTAATTGTATTTAAATACAAATAATTTGTGTGATAATATATGTAAAACTAAACAATTACATTTCGTGTGCTCATAAAATATTGTGCAACTAAAGTTTTGCTATTTATTCAACAATGACCATCATCATCGTTAATATTATTACGACCCACTTCTCTCTATGAACTTTAAAAACGAGCATAACCTTCATCTATATTATGTGTTTCCGATAAATAAATATTGTTATGAGACTATTATAAATTAATAATATTATTCACTCGAATAAGCGCGGTCGAACTGAAAATAATATAAATAACAAAATTATGTATTATTGACGATTTTTCATATTTTTTATATAATCTTGCATGATGTCCCGAAGTCTAAATTTTTGGATTTTTCCGGACACAGTTTTTGGAAAGTCGTCCATGATCAAAACGTGGTTTGGAACTTTAAATCTTGCGATCTGTATTGAAAAAAAAATATAAATTCGTTCCATTTGTTAGGCCCGTTAAATAATAAGTTCACAAGTCATAATTAAAAAACTCACGTTGCCATTGCAATAATTTTTTACGGTTTCTTCGTCGACGGTGGATCCTTTTGTGATCGTTATAGCGGCACATACTACTTCGCCAAGTCTGTCGTCTGGTATTCCAAACACCTTTTTTGAGAGTAAGTAATAAATAATTAAATAATAAAACTCCTGTTTCCGATACGAACCTGTGCTTGGATGATTTCCGGATGAGACTCCAAGAAATACTCGATGGCCTGCGGTTGTATGTTTTCACCGCCTCTGATTATAATGTCTTTAATCCTGCCAGTGACCACGCCGTAACCATCTTCGTTCAAAATTAGTATATCACTGTAAACACGGACAATAAAATAATAATATTTTTGTCGTACAGCAAAGTATAATAATTATTAGCCAATAGTTTTAGGAGGTACCCAGATTTAAGCCAATCGTTGTCTAGTGCCTTTTTCGTCATTTCCTCGTCGTTCCAGTAGCCGGGCATGACGTTGTAGCCTTTAAACCAAACTTCTCCAGGTCTGCCCATCGGCACAGTGATCCCATTTTTGTCCACAACTTTAACCTGAAAATAAATTAAAATTATCGTGTAATAATAGACACTGCGATATTGAATGTTAATTGAGCTGTATAATTCGACTTTGCATCATGGGAAGATAAACTGAACAAATATAAAATGTTAAATCGGAGTATTTCGGTATTAGTGCATACCTCAGTTCAGATATTGCTTCTCTCGCAGGTACAAGATTTTAAGTCTTTACTCCTTATAGCTATAATCTAAAGGTTCTACGTCAGTGTTAAGAAGGAACTCGTTCCGAAAAGAAAAGGGTTCCAGGAATGAGTTCTTTCCGTAGGAATAAAGCTTGGAACTGCTTCCTTAAAAAATAAAGATATAAGGAACGTGGACGAAAATCAATGTTCCTTTAAATTATATATATAGTTTTCGTTGTTTCTGCGAGATAAAACGTAAGAAGATATTTTTAATAGGTGTATGTTAATTCACTGATCGTTGTCCTTGTAAATAGAAAAAGTATTATTTAAAGACAGCAATAATTATTTGTTTACGGCTATAATTCGATTAAAATAGAAACGAAAATTGGAATATTCGGAGCGAGTTTGTTATTTTTTGAATAATACACAATAGTATCAGTAACGAGTTCGTTTGTTAAGATTTAGAGATAAACGGGGAATGAATTGAGATCCTTTTACACATGAACTCTCCCAACACTTCTGTGCGTCGATCAGTCAGTCAAAACCCGTTCGATTATTATGTATAATATAAAGAGATTAAAATATACGAATCGCATACATCGAACCTTTCAAAAATCAATAATATTATAACCGAAAAGTTTGACAAAGTGACTGACAATAATTCTACCTGTCCTCTTTTAATATCATATTAAGACTTCACATAGGCAATAAACTAATAAGTCTGTAAATAATTGTTTTTATTTTTTTTACGCGAATTTTAAGGCTAAAATATATATGAATTGGACGGCGCTTTGAGTAGTCAACCTTGTATCACCAACAATGTGTTGTATAATTCGTCTATAGTCTTGCCATTTAAGGAGTATAATATTATTAATGTAAAAAATTACTAAAATCGAACTTGGCACGTTAAATTATAGTTTATTGATAATATTCATTCATTGGTCCAGGGCTGTGCATATTTCACGACATCGCACAGCGATCAATTTTATTCCTAAATAAATAATTATGATAAATAATGATAAGATTCATATCTCATTCGTGGTAAATTCATACAAAATACTTATGCAATATTTTAATCTACCATCACATAATTTTATTTTCATCCACGCAATATATTATTAGACGATAATGGGCGTGTTCATGGCTGCTTCATTTTTCTATTTTCTATTAACATTTTACTGGTATTATATTATTTTGTTAATCGTGTGTATTTCGCAGTTAATATTATATAGTTGTCACCAGTGGTTGAATCGGGGGGGGGGGGGGGGCGGGGGGACGGAGTCCCACTTCTATTTTAAAAATATTTTAGCGTACCCCTTCTAATTTCTTTTAATGGGACGCTTGGGACGGGAATCATTGACATAGATAGAACATGACATAGATCATTCCTATAAACATTTATGGGCATATTTAAATTTATAAAACAAATAACAATTATTATTATGTATTTTACAATATTTTATTTTTAATTTTTAAATAAAAATGAATATTTGTTTATTGTTGTATGGTATAAAATGTCATTGTAGTGGGGGGGGGGGGACATATGCTACCACTTAACAGTAAGACATTTAAATGTTCGGGGACGCACATATCTTTTATACTTTTGCATCCCCCTTCTATTTTTTTTTCCAATTCAAGCACTGGTGACAACTTGTCACATGTTATTAAACAATCCCAACGTCGCCTCTATGACGACGATTACACGAGGAACTGCAACGTGCATATAATTTGCAATAAAACGATATTAAATTAAATAATTCCAGTGGGCTTACCCCCGTCTCAAGCTCCGTTAAGTGTAAACTACACGTGTTTTTAACCCAGCGATTTCAGTGATTTTAAAATATTGTTCTAAAATTATGTACATTTCACCATAATGATTCGATGTGTTATTTCTTGTGACTGACGACAGCAATCCTAAACGAATAAAAATATATTCGTTTTTTACGAGTTATCGTATCCCTATATGAGCCTCTCATTAAAAATAATATTGTAAAATGTGAAGTATAGAAAAGAGATTTATTACATTAAAAAAAAAAAAATTCTAAAAAAACATAATTAAATCACAAAAGATTTAATATAAATTGTAAGTTTCATTAGTGGGTGGCTTTTTTCCCCAAATTCAGTAACTCATGTTTTTTTCTTTTTTAACTCATACATAATATAATCATTATATGTTATATAATATGGAGTGTATATTGTCTTTTAGAAAAAAAAAAGTGAAATAATTATTGGCTTCCAGGTGCACATGTACCAAATTTCAGAATAACGATTGCGCGAGACTTGCAGGTTATGAATCGTAATAATTTGGCGTAATCCGAGTAAAAGCTTGCTACAACAATCACGAAACGCGTCGTATAATGATTTTTAGTATAACATAAATAATAATAATAATAACACTATAGCTTGAATTGATTCATATTATTATGAGTCCTTTATCCTTATGTATCGAGCAAGATGTGAATTCAGCGGATCAGACTAGAAATGTACCATGCTAGAAAAAATTTATGAAAAGTCCATGGTCGCTTGCCAATGTCTCGCGATCGACGCAATATAACGTAAAACATTATAACATTTTATATCAGATCAGATCGATTCTGAATGGAGACCACCACCGCTATATTGAATATTAATCGAAAATGTTTGCTAAGACCGTGTTTAGAAATAAAAAATTATTAAAATAGTTGTCTGTGAATATACGCAAACTAAAATTCGATCTACAATAAAAATATAATAATTATAGTATTATACCATTTACAATATAATAGATAATCTATATGTATATACACCTACCCCTGTGTGCATTAATATGATTTTGATATCCCAGCGATTGTATTTATAAGTCTTAAATGTGACATCACATAACTATTACTATATGATTCCCAATAGATGTTATGAAAAAAGTCACTGTGCTGATATTGGGAAATCTCATGTCTCTCAATCTGATTGCTTATGGAAGTAACATTGTGATGAAACATAGAACATTGTTTTGCGACATCTCATTCAGTAACTTCACAGGTCGGGATATTAACGGTGCCTAAGACATCTCCGCGATAACCATAGGCATTAAACTTCACATGACACAAAATAACTGCTGTACCTATAACATCTCTGAGAATGATTTTTACACACAGGAACCTCAATGCATAAGTTATTTATTTTTTATCAAAAAAAAAAAAATTTTTAATTGCGTACACTATTACTTATATCTCCTCGTACCAATGATTTTTATTTACATTTTATTTGGCAAAATTATAAACGTGCAGCATAATATATTATTATCGCGGACCGTATCTTTAGGATTTTTATGACGTTAAATGCACAGCTCTGTTTATCACAACCTCAAATAATTATAAGCTTAAACATTTTCATAATACAAAATATGCATATTTGAAATAAACGAACTAATTATTAATCTTTTACTATAAATTTGAAACGACGAATTTTAAGTGCCTATATTACGTTAATTACGAGGAGAAAAAACTGCAGAAATCATTAAAACAAATTAATATACAAACATACTGTTCACTATTATTTATTAGTGTGGGATGTAATATATTTTCCCATGCTAACACCGTCTCAAGGTGAACAACAAATGTCCTGCGATTGCCGATAAATAGCGTGATAATGTTTTATGCACATTTATTTTTCGTTCATAACTTACTTCGGAGTGATCGAGCACTTGACCAACTGTTGTTAGCGATGTGTGCTCAGACTCATTGGCATTCGAGAGGAACACTATGGGACTTGCTTCTGTCATGCCGTAGATCGACTGAAATCAAAAAGGCGTCCATCAATGACATTCAAATTTAAAGCTATCATCATGTCGAATGAAAACGTTTTGCGCTTGCTATCGAGTAATGAAAAAAAAAACCCTAACGAAATTCCACTTCCTCATAATATATTATTATACGTAGATCATTATAATGTTGCTATATTATTTATTAATTATAATTATTTTACCGTACAGTTATAAACCTGTTATTATATTAAGCTGCATGTCGATCTAAAACAATTCTCAAAGTATATTTTTAACCACGTTAATATAGGTACCTATATACACGCATGGTTGTATCTGAAGCCGCTTGCACTGTTGCAAAACTGAAAATGTGTCTGATTACATTATTTTAATTCGAAGGAAACGTTAATGATTTTTTCGCCGAGTAACATATCTGTTTTTTTTTTTTTTTAATCGTTGTAATTATTTTTTACTAGCGGATCTGCATACATTATTCCACTGAAATCGAAACCATCACCACTTATCTCGTGAATGCGATTTTTTACCTAGGTATTTTTTTACTCTTGGTGGTTTTAATTTCAAAAATAATATTCGATCATAATTTATTGCGAAGAAAAATATCGCTTCCTATGTAAAAAAAATATTACGTTAGTAAATAATCGTGGCGTTTTTATTTACCATACTCGTTATCTATTATTATGCGCTTATTAGATTACCCTCGACGATATCTATAGTTAAATTATTTATCACGTGGAGTTATTTTATTCGCGTAGAAATTAATTGAGCAATAACTTTTCACGGTCAGATATATTGGAAAATTGTTGGTTTAACTAAAAATTAATTTAACTTACAGTGAAAACTCTCTATAACGAATCTGAAGGGACCATTGTATTTCTTTCGTTACCTATTGAGAGTTTTCGTAATAGAGAGTAATTGATAGGTTTTAAATCAAACCAACCATTATAAGTTAACTTAATGTTATTTACGTAATGCAGAGTTTTTCGTTGTAACGAGTTCCGTTATAAAGAGTTTTCACAGTATTTAATAAGAAATTTCCCAACCCAATAACTTTCCGTGTTTAATTTTATTGCAGTGAACGTTTAAACATACCTATCTTATATTATGACGTTTGCAACATACAGAATATAATTCTAATAACATAAAAATAGATTTAGTAATAAATATGAATGATTGCAATAGATTTGTATTATATTGAGACAGCACAGATGTACCTACTAAAAATTAACAAATTGCCAATATTACGATATAATATATACCCACTATGATAGTTAACATTTCATTATCGATTGCCATACACCTTCGAAGTTTACGAAAGACAATATTTTATGAAAGTCAAAATTGCGCACCTGTCTCACAATATATTATGTTTTAACCTATTAATAGCCTTGCAGGCTATATATTATTATTTTCGAAATTTTATACTCTGTGCGGCAAAGGTTCTTTTCCCGGGAGACTTGCTTATTAATACGCTATTTAATAATAATTATACTCAAAACAATTTAGTGACTACAATTTGTGGTAATAATACGAATTAAAGTACCATCGTATTGGTTAATTAATATACCGTGAGCTAATTAATGAGCTCCAAAATAAAGATCTCCTTATCTCACAATAAGCTATAGGGGAATTAATATTGCATTTATCGAATTTGAGAATCCTGCTAATTGCTATTTGTGCTTGTTACATTAATTCTAGATAAGGAGGACTGACAACAGGTCATTGGCCGGCTTTTTCATGCTGATAAACTCGGTATAGCTTATTATAATTGTAAGAACTGCATATTATATCTTTCTTAACTAGTTGAATTTCCAGCTGGTTTAAAAAGATTTTTGTTTTAAATCGTACTTGAGGACGACCTTTCGACAAAAATCGAACCCGTAAAAATATTCATGCGAAAGCATAGCTATATTTATTATGGTAATATTGAAAAATAAATTTAAAAAAAAAATCTAAACCAGGCAGATGTATTTTATTTACAAGCTGCAGTAAAAAAAAAAAAACATGAACATAACGTTTGATAAATTAAGTCCACCTTTTTTTTATATTTTACAAGTAACCTAGTTAATTTATTAAGGCATGCACTTTACCCCATGCGTTCATCGATAACTGCAGTTAAAACGGATGATCATTTTTTGTAGTTTGTATACCTATACATCAAAAGATATTTTTGCTAAACAAATTGTATCATATCTTTTTAATTGCTTGTTCAATGACCATTCACGTGTTCGTTGTTAATGTTCGATGATTATCTGTGCCGATATTATTTAAAGGTTATTAAGACAATTCCTTCGATATTAATTATGACGAAGCTCGACCCGGCAATAACATAATTAATATAGAAAGTTGTAAAATTGACTGCCGTTTGTTGTAAGCACAGTCTCGATTTTACAGCAGTGGTGCCCAGTTAGGTTTATAAGTATTGCAATATTTTACGTGATATCGAATGGTGGGGGGGGGGGGGGTTGTTGTTAAATTATTGGTGTGGCAGAGAAGTTTATAAATGTATAATATAAATTAAAGTCCATAACAATTAATTTACGTGAACTACTGCAGTGATTGATTGTGAGTATAATTATTGTAGAGTGCAGCGAAAATATTTGTTTGAAATAAAAAAAATGGGTTGGCGGGTGGGTTACATTTAAAGGGGAAATATTTTAAATATTTTAACTATTTTGCGGGTAGTAAAATTTTGATATTAAGTTGGTCCCTACTTAAAATCGTTGATGAACATTGGACATAATATTATCATTAAGAGGACACCAAACGGACATTTGTTATCTCCGTCTTGCGAATGTACAACATGGACATTTTTCGTTCACAATAATTCATTTTAATCTTTTGTGCATAAAATTAGAGTGAATTTACCTCGTATAAAATTTAAAGGCAATAATATTATATAGGGCATCTCGGAGGATCATGTTGATATTATTATTTTTAAGAAAGCTATGTTCGTTTTAAATCATTTATCATTCAAAATGGTCACAACTTACTTAAAAATAATAACATCAATATTCCAATACTTCATTGGTTGCTAGACGCTAGTACATAGTACCATTTTGCATATTAATATTTTTAATACTATGTCGCAATTAAACAAATAAATAATTTTCAAAACGGTTCTGTCCAAAGTAAATTCATACGAGCCAGATTTAAAAATATCGAAGTATGAGAATACCTATTTAATTATAAGCTAATACTAGCCAATATTAAAAATAGGTAAATAAAAAAGCGGGTAAGTGGATGTCGCTCTGCTGTACATTAGGTATGGTGGGGTGGACCTCTGACTAGGGTAGGTTAGATTTGAATGCAATGATAGGTATCATTGTATACGAAAAACGATTCTGAACGGATATGATTTGTCAGTCTAGGATATATTATATTTAAATATTGTCATATATTCTATTTTGAAACAAATATTTTATTTTTCAATTAGGACGCATTTTGCATAAGACATGGTTAATAAATTTTTCCAAAAACATTGCATGTAGTTATCATAATTCATAATACCTTATATTATCATAGATATACATATACCTGGTTTGAGGATAAATCGTTATCATTACGCGATTTCATAAAAATTTAAAACTCAAACGCTTAAATAACGGCTATAACGGCAAAAATTCTTGAAAATTAAACTGTATATAGATAACACTAACATAAACATTTGTTGAAAATTTCAAGTATTTACAGTGATTAGTTTTTGAATTACCACCATATAAAAAAAATCGATTTGGTCGAAAACTGGTTTTGCGTAAAAATTCCCGTTTTTCTGTCTCTTTTTTTTTTTTTTTTCTCGATTTTTTTGAAAACTGTTAGAAAATTTTTACTTTTGACCACTATAATGTTCCAAGGATATTCTTTTTTCCATCGGAAACCACCCCCAAAGTTTGAAATTGAAGCATTATTTCGACTAGTTATGCTGTACACAGACACGCAAAAAAAAAACACACACATCATTGTAAAATCAATACATTCATCACTCCGTTCAGAATCTAAAAATGAAAGGTATGCATCAAAATATTATTAAGTTTACCGAATTCTTTTTGAATCCTACACAGACTATTATTATAGTTAATATCGTCATATTAAAATGCATTTGGAAACCGGAAATTTATAACACTTTCGCAGAGTGAACTTTGGTTACATGATTATAATAATTATAATATGTAATAACTATATCAGAAAAAAATATGATTTTCGGATAGGAATTTACAACCGACCTTTTTTATATCAATATGTATCTAACTATTGATCCCGGGCAAAGTGTATATACATATAGGTACACTTGCTCATTGTTTATTATTTTCACGCAACTATATATTATATAAAAAATATTATTTAAAAACAAAAACAATAATAACAATGAGATAGTTATTGCTTTTTATGACAATTTTACTTTTACTGTTACTCAATGAAAATTATTAAACAGCAACAAATATGTACAATATTTCTATATCATTTTAGATTCTGAGCGGAGTGAGGAATGTATTGATTTTACCATGATGTGTGTTTTTTTTTTTTTATTTTTTTTTTTGTGTATGTCATCACGTTTTGGGACAGTAAAAATGCTTCGATTTTCGACTTCAGTACCTCGTTCGATCAGAAAGTGAATCTAGTTGGTACTTTGAGGGGTCAAAAGTGAAAAATTAATAAATCACGAAATTACGTGTTCTCCTTATGAGGCTATGTTTGGTACCCGAGCAAAAATAGGCTTGAAATCTACTTCTCAACCAGAAAGTATCATACATATGCTTAAGACTGATGATGATTTAGAAACCACGCTGAATTCTATTAATACCAATCATGAAAAAAGTAAATAGGTCATAAATAAAAAAATCTTTATATTTTTAATTAATAATCGGGATAAACAAACTAAAAATTAAAGGAAAAACGGGAAATTTTACGCATAATCAGTTTTCGACAAAATCGATTTTGATTTTTGATGTAACTTTAAAACAAATGACCATAGATACTTGAAATTTTCACCGAATATTTAATACAAGTATATTCTATCCACCATGCAATTTTCAAAAAATGTTGACTAAAGTTGAACTATTTATAGGCATATGCAATTTTCGATCATTATTAATTGTTTTTTAATTAATATCAATCTAAATGTATTTCTTTGGTAGAAAAGCTTGAAAAATTTAATACAAGGCTCGTAAAAAATTGCTACAATAGCAGTTGAAAAATAAAATAAATTCGTAGTCTCAAAGTTTGGATTTTGACAAAATATTTTAAGCTAGAAATTCATAAAAAATTTTCTTTTTAAATCTAAAATTTTAAAATTTTTAATAATCTTTAATATATCCTAAACAGATAAACCGTCCCCGCTCAGAATCGTTTTTCGTATATAATGATATTATATAATATCATTGGATTCAAATTTAATTCTAATAATGGATAGATTAATAACCTACTGTACAGCAGAGCGACTTCCGCGACTTCCCCGCTTTTTTATTATTTTAGTTTTAACTTCCATAGTAGTTATAGATTGTACCTTATTTAATACAATATAATAAAAAATAAAAAACAAACAAAATATATTTATGTTTATATACAAATATTATACTCCACTAACCTCTTTCACTGTTAAACACAATGTATCCCCATAGTCTTAAGACCAACATTTTGTAATTATTCCAGGCTAACGACCCCAGTTGTTGAAACCTTACAGGCCCAATTAAAAAAAATTACAAAAAATACAAAATCCTAAAAATGCACAACATTGTATAACGTGCATACAATACCAGCTATCTTGCAGTATATTTATCTGACGGAATAATAGACGTTTTCCATGAATAAAACCCTCTGTTATTAATAATGACATTCTTTTTTCTATTTCTTTTTTAATTAGCTGATAAGACTTCACCGTCAAAGGTTATAAGCCTACTTTTATAGTAAATTATATACACTTGCACTTTGCAGTGTGCAAGACAAAAGGAAAAATATTTACATCATTCACGATATTATTCATAGTTTTTTACTTGAGTTTATGCTATTAAATATATATATATATATATATAAACTACTCTATTATGACATTATATTATATCTATTGCGTTACGACGTACATAATATAATACACGTGTGTTTACTATATATTATGTGTTTTTATAGTAGTAAACAACTATAATATGAAACGTACCTATCTACCAAGTTACAATAATTATGTAACCACACTATAACCACTGCATAGATCAACCACGAGTTGGCGCAGGTCTATTTCAGTTGAAATTAATTACCTATGTACGGGATATTATTACTATTATTATTATAACATGTTGTTACTACAATGCTACGAGATGGAGATCATTTAAGTCTAGACATACGACTATACGGTGTTGCGAAAATTCACTATTTCCAAATTCTATCTTTGAACTGTGTATGTATTATTATTTTTCGACGTTGCACGTAGGGCGCAAGAAAACGTCTATTAGAGGATACATCATTATACCTACAATAATTATTCCCCCTTCAGCAGATCACGGTCATTATAATAATATTATATTTCGCATCTTATTCAATTTCACAGTGCCGTATAGAGTTGTACGGTTGGATAATAACTGCAAATTTAATTTTTCGCGTGACCCATAATATTATTATGGTTTTAGTCTCCTTAACTAGTGCTGTGGGACCTATCGATTTTCACACTATACGATTATTATTTAATCAGATATTAGTGACGAAAGATTTGCAAAAGATACATCAAGTATACGCAGTACAATTGAATGCAAGCATCACATATTATTATCGTTATAAAATAACGATTTTTATACTTTATACATATTATTATCTAATAAAAATATATTACCGCGAGTCTTTTGAGATTGAATGTAGTTTTAATTTGTTTGAATAAATTGGGTGAACACAGAGCTCCTGCGCATAACCCAATTTCAGGCGTAGTAAATGTGTGACCTTGATCCATTAGTTCTTTGGATGCGTTTATCAAATCAATGTACATTGTCGGTGTCCCGTACAATATTGTACACCTAAATCAACATAATATGATACACTACAAAATATGTATTTTGTTTTCCAACATAATGTATTGTTACAATAATTATAAGTGGTTGAAAATAATCAAAGGTGGATATTTGGATAAGTTAATGAAAAATGTTTGGTTAAATTAAGTTAAGTGAAGAGGACACATGATCGTTAAGTTAAAAGTTAACAAATTATGGATTTAATACGATAAGTTAAATGTTAATATGGAAAACAATATTAACTTAACTCAGTTTAAAAAAAAATTATTAAATTATTTTTGAAGAATTAGTATGTAAATCACATAAAAAGTGACTGTGCCTATCTAATCTAATAAAATAAACCATTATACAACATTATTTTATCAAGAATTTATCCTATTTTATTATGCCATTATATAGTATTAGATTATTTATATTTTATATTAATATTTACGTATAAACGAAACATTTCAAAATGTTTTTAACTTGATGTATTATTTTTAAATCAACTGAGAAAAACCAAGCTTTTCAATCGCCAATTAAATCAGTCAATTTCATAAGTTGATTGAAAAATAAACTAAGTTAAAAAGTCTTAAAAAAATTAACTTTTTGACTTTTAAACCTGTTAATGCCCACCTTTGAAAATAATACAGTTTCACCCTTGTATCTACTGTTTACAATAATTATTAATCTGAATGGTTATGGGAAACTGAAAAATAAAAATCGAATGAAATTATAATATTGTTGTACGCTGTATGATATGTGTTGTATACTTGTGTCCCATCATATGTATTGGGTATGTACACTGTGTGATGATATATTTTCTTCTACTTAAACAAATAGGTAATTGACATACACGCGTATTATTGAGTTAATTTGTTTCATGAATAGTAATGAATTATAATATGGAATTATGTAAGTAAAATGTAACTATTGAAGTGTATAATACCTTCCGTGTTTTTTTTTTTTTTAACAATAAATTCTAATCTTAACAACAAACCAATAGCTCGTAAAAATAATACGTTCGTTTAGCAATACTAACTTTTCGGTAAAGATGGCCTTAGCAGACTCGATAGGTTTGTAACCAAAGGCTGGTAGTATCAGTGCGCTGCCACTATTTAAGCTCGCCATAATACCGACTACAGTCCCAAAAGTGTGAAAGAACGGAACTTGCAACAATATTCGATGTTCCTATTTCAAATTAATAAATTATTAGCTATTACCAATACAATCAAGTGGTATACAGGGTGTTCCACGAGAATTTACCTAAGGAAAATAATGAAAATAAAATGTTGAAAGTCAATATTTTCAGAAAAATAAACTTTACAAAATAGATAATAAATCTTCAATTTATTTGGAAATAATTAAATTAAAAAAATATTTATTTTTTAACATTTTTACCAAAACATAAAAATGATTGTAGTTCTAATACCTATGAGTCTTATCACAAAACAAGAATTTTGACATCTTCATTATTTCGGGAGATATCGCAATAACAGTTAAGTCTTCGCGGGACACCCTGACCCCTGTATATGCGGTATAATAATTTGCTAGTTATTTCTTGGTCACTAACTAATATTCGAATGTATTATAACAATATTAATATTCATCACTATCAAACAAGGTGATTGACCGAGCATACTATTTGTTGTTTTTCCATTTTATTTTCAATTTCTGATTTTTGAGTAGTATTAAAACCATTCGATCTAATTTCGAAATTATCGTAGCACATAAAAAAAATCCAATATTTTTAAATTGTTACGATCGTCACATTGATAACACTCTAAACTCAACTATACGTTTTCTCGACAATAATAATAATTAATTATTAGGTACCTTTTCCATTAGCAACATCCTCTTGCAATAGAAATACGAATTGTTCACAATATTATTATGTGTCAGACATGCTCCCTTCGGCGAGCCAGTTGTCCCCTGTAATATTAATAGATTATTATGATAATTCATATCAATTGGTTAATTGATAACGGACCTAACGGAACTGCTAAACAGCTGCAGCCGTTGTTGCCAAAAAAAATATTATATATTAAAAAAAAAAAAAAAATCAATATTCCTCGAAAAAAATATTTTCTTACCGAAGTAAATTGTATGTTACATATCGCATGAGGATTCAGTTCGCGATTAATTTTTTTCAAGTATGACGTTGATTTTATCGTGCCCGATTGGCACACGTCCCAATATTTGATGACTCCGCTAGAATACGATTGGCGACATTTTGGTTAAATTTAACAAACTAATAAGTGTGCTTCATTGACAATACTTACGGTAGGTTTTTTTCAGTGTTCATCACTATAAACTCCAAATTCGGCAAGTGTCTGGTGGTAACCGGTTTACCATGAGGTTGTTGGGCGATTTCCGGAACAATGTTTTTCAGCAGCTCGTAATAGTTTTGTTTCGGATGAAACTCAAGGGCGATCAGCATTTTCGCGTCGACTTTGCTAAGACAATGATGGAGTTCGTTTTTCATGTACAGTGGATTTATATTTACCTAAAAATCAAAAACTGAATAAGTAAATTACTATCATTCAAGTACCGAGGCCGGAAATCAAACTTACCGCAATCATACCGGCTTTAATCGCCGCCAACAGTGTAATTTCCCATTCTACCGAATTTGAACCCATTAAACATAACCGATCACCTGGTTTCATGCCAATTTCCAAGAGACCGGCTGCCAACTCGTCTACCTTGTTTGTTTTATAAACACAAATTTTATCGTATTATTATATAATAATTTATTATATATTAATGATATCTTGTCGCCTAAAAAACAAAAATACGATCCTTTCATTTTTACAACCTCATGTTTAAGATCCGAGAATGTAATTTTTCGGTTTTGGTGTACAGAAACGATAGCTTCTCTGTTCGGGTATTTTTCTGCTGCTTCGTCGATCAAATGTCCAACGGTCATGTACTTCAACGATTCGTGTTTAGGCCCTTTATAGTAACTCGGTTTAGCAGTCGACCTGTAGATGATCATTCGATTTTTAAAATATAATAAAAAACGTTCTAAGATTATTCAGTTTTTAACAATACAATATTAACTATTGCATATATAATTATATGGTGTAAAACATATACAGTAATAAAAGTGCCTCATAAATTCATAAAACTTAATTATTAAATACTCGACGGCCAAAAATAATAATACAATCGAACATTGGTTTGGTTCGAAAATACTATTAAAATTTAAAATATTGAACCATGAAAACATAATATTATTATTATCATTATCACTTACACGACCTATATATTAGCAGGTTCGTAGGTATATTATGAGTTGATTTGTTTTTATCGTTTTAAATATAGTTGTTAATGAATACTATACATTTGTACTTTATATCATATCTAATAGTATACAAGTCTGACTTTAAAAATCGTCCTTCAAAACAAGGACTGTATATACAATATGTTATTTGGAAATAAAAATAATAATAATAAAATTAAGCACGTAATAAATTAAATCGTACGAAATATTATATGTTCATTTAACTAAAATACAACGTGCTACGGTTAATATTATATTAGAGTATTCCACGTGTTATATTTTAATAGATCATCTGATCATTCTGATCATCTTATAGATAACACAGTATAATATCATAATTATTTCAGTAAGGCGTATAACCTTCGTAAAAGTTTTAAACTGAATTAAATTTAAAAAATAAAAATAAAAATATGATCGATGACATAAGTTTATCTTTTCAAGGATTTCAAATAACACATACCTAATAATAATATTGTGACATTAATGATGATATGAATATTTTGTTAACAGTTACGATGAATCCTAAAAATTTCGTTGAAAGTAAGTACCTTCTCATGTACTGACATCCCAACTAGCAAGTAATTTATTTCGACGTTTTATCAAACTAAACTAATTTCATTGTAGTAAAAAAAAAAAAACAACAACGGTCATACGTGAGAAACTGACATAATATATTAATATGATAACCATTAAATCATAAATCATACTGTGATGTAGATTTACATAGAACCATATTAGTTGTCTTGTTTTTGGCTGAATGGATATGAGGAAGTCGTTTTGCGAGTAAGCATAAATAATTACGCATAATTATTATGCTTGACTTTGGTAGGTATTCTTCAAGTAGATACCTACTTATATAATAATATGTCGTATCACTATAACAATATAATAATATGTAAAACGTTGCGATACGGAAATCTTAATCAAATGACATGTTAGCAACATTTATAGGTATACCAAAACACGAATAAATCGTTTTTATGTCTGAATAGACCAAAGTGATAGGGTAATATTATTTTCAATTAATTATGTACTCATTTAGGTGACAGTTTTGCAATAGATAATAATATTAAAAATCTTATTTTATTACCTAATTAATATTATCTTTATAAAATAATATTAACGATGCAACAATGTGCTTACCTCAGTAGTCAGTATTATTATTATTATATTTTAATAAATAAAATCAAATACACCGTTTGTTTATCTTTAGTGGGTACTGTTTCTGTTACTTATCAGTAGACAGTTTATAAATATGTGTCTATAAACTTTCACTTAATGTCAACACAAATAGTGAAATTAATTTTAAAAGATTACCAGTATTTAACTATTATCATTGATTATAAATACAATTTATAATCAATGCTATTATAGACGATACACGTTTAGTAAATTGACTCTATTTTACTAAATTATAACTTCGACTTATAAATAAACTAAACCACTGCAAATGACTTGTATATTATCGTTTATCATTAAAATGTAGTCGAATCTCAATAACTCTCAAACAATATAAGAATTTTGAGGAGAGTAAAAATAATTTTGAATTATGTATTTTATGTATTTTTCGAATTATATACCTCAAGCACAACTTAAAAACACTTCAAGGGGCTAGATAAACATTCGAGGAATTGAGATTTTCGAGTTATTAAAGTTCGACTTATCGATACATGACACCATAATATACATATACAAAATACATACATAGTAATACGCGTATTTGTATTTAGTGAAAATTGTATAATATAATTTTTTTTTCAACCCTAACCTAATCTATATAAGCAATCAAATTTCCATACTTTCAAAATCGAAATCAATATTACCTTTACGTGGATAATAAGAAGACGAATAAATTACATTATAACATCAAATCCATGTATGCATTTATTGATTTTTTGCCAAAACACTGCAGTTTTAGATACCAGCTGACTATTACATTGATTGCCAAATGTCGATTTGTATTCATTTATCGTTTTTAACGTAATAAACGTGCGCACATGCAACGTTGTAATAATAATGTTTTTACTATTCAGGAAACTCGCTCAATATAATATGATACCATTACCCGGGTATTATAATATTATTATGGAATGTAATTATTACCAGAATATTTTAATTACATGATTTTACATATTAATCAATCGAAGGTTTTTTTTGAGGGCAAATAATATATATATTCTATTAACATTCAAACATTTTTAAACACATAGTTTTATGGTTTATAGAACGTGCAATTAATCGCTGCTAACCCCTCGATAATATTATAAGTAAACTGATTTTTTAAATTAATTGTATATAAGTTATATTATACGCTTACAGATATGATATTTAAATATTATGAAGCTCATAAATTCGTAATAATTTTGATAGTAAAACATTACCTTACATCTTAAGCTCTACCTATATCTTCTTCATTCATCAGATATTGGTACTTCCGAATGGCGTACAATGGAAATGTAAAAAGTCATAAAAATAAAAATTATCGTTATATTTTAACCGATAGTATAAGACTTTATTCAGCTGAATGCTGAATAGAATAATTAATGTACCCAAAAATTATCATAACATTATAAATTATATATTTAAAAATATTTCAGTGGACACATTTTATTGTTAATACGCGTTTACACAGCACTTTTGTCAGATTATTTAATAGCAGAACTATAACTATCCTTATATTTATATATATATATAATATACATTTTAATTAATGCTTACTTATTTCCTTGGCCATTTTTTATGAAATAATCTTCAATCATTTTATAGGCGTTACGATTATTATTTGAAAACAAATAGTACTATGACAATTCAATACGACGGGCACTATACAAGCTACTAGGTTGATGATTTTATACTTAACTTGAAAAATATCTATGAAAGCAAATCAATTATTCCGATTTGGTTCATCAAATGAACTTAAACGCGAATGTAACATTTACCGAACACGTTACAGCAATAGGACGACTCGTAAAAGAAAAATGAATTACCAAAACAATAACGCTGCATTGAAATTTAAATCATTATTTGTTGTATTTGCATAGTACCTATTTGAAATTATAATTTAAAATTTTCACAGAATTCGTTTTGCAATGATATTTTCCACGGTCCCCTATTATATTCAATATTTTGATAATAATTCTATGAATAGTCAATGTACAACATTATAAAGGTTGATTTTTTTAGAATTAATAATTGACACACGTGTCAATCTATGATTTTTTTCTAGTTTATATTTTTTCCAAACCTTGAACATAACTTTTTCTGCACTCTAAGTATTTGGAATGCCCTGCAAATTGTATTATATATAGTGTCTACCCATCAGTACACTATAATTGTATTACAAATTATGATTAATAATATCAAGTTCAAACACTAATAATTATATAGACACAAATTAATAATTACATATACATTTATTTGTCTCGCTCGAAACGTCTTTCTTTATGAAACCAAATAACTATAGGAACCTATATAGTTAATAGTTACTATGTTTAATTGATTGGATAAATGTTTTGTATTTTAACACTTTGTATATTATGTTTTGTTCAGAAACTAAAATTTAAAAAAAAAATTATATTATTTGCTCGGTTTTCAAAAATATCTACTACAATGTAAAATGTTTAGTATCACCTCTTGTCTATGACTACGCCTTGTTAGTTGTAAATAAACAAAAAGTGACTATTTAGGTACACAAATTTACTTATGTTTGTATTGTAATAATACTTAAACAATGATTGTATAAATAAAAATATATTTTAAAAAAAATGTATGGTCATCATCGCAAATAATACACATGTACCAAGTACCTTAAATGAGGTAATAATACCAAGTACATTAAATAATACGAGGTAGGTGATTTTGGTATCAAACAACAATACATTATTACATGTGTGTAAAGTGCTAATGTGTTCTTGCTTACAAATAATATATAATATGTGAATGTGGGTGTGTTAATAATATAAGATAAATATTTTTCATCGTAAATGTGCTTTTGACACTCGTGAAATTGTGAAATTTATATTTATAATATTTATTAAATTCAATTTATTTTATCGATGTAAAACGAGTAAAATAACAAAATTTATCTAATGCCAGTATATATTTGTTTTTCCATATTGATATATTATGTATTTTAAACAATGCATTTTAATATCAATCAACTTTCCATCATCAATAGCTCGTAATGATTAAGATAAAAAAGAAAATTAAATATTTTCGTTCAAGTAATGAAAATGTATTTAAAAGCAGTTAAACAGCCATTAATAAAGCATCAATATTCCTTATATCAGCAGTTTATCATACTTTAATGTACATTGACATTATAAATATCTGAAATATAAATGTGGCAAATCTGAATAGGTATGTCATTAAAATTTCATTATTTTGTACCTGTACGATTTTACAATTTACACGAATTACAACTAAGCAGAAGGATGTGAATTTTAATATTGTTGATGTAATGAAAACACGGGAGATTTGAACTAATAATCCTATACATAAGTAGGTACTTGCCTATTTATTTCACAAATATATTATATTACATAATTTTAATGATAATATGGTCCAATCTCGCCGGCAAAATTCAAATTCCCGATAACTCAAGTGAAATAATATTGATTAATAACCAATCAATGGTAGAAAAATATAATCGCTCTGCGAATAAAATTGTCCTTAATTTATTCTTGACAGATAACTATACTTTGCTTCAGAAGTTGTGAAGTAACTTACCAACAGCTTATGGCTGACTTGGTTAATTTATTTTTGGTAAATTCGACAAGTGTCGTGTTTCGGTATGGGGCAATATTACCATGATAATACATTTTACCAACCGGCTACCATTGACATAGCAAAACGATAGGACAATAATTTGTAGTTCATAGCGTTCTCGTAATATTATTATTTGTGATTTAAAATTACTCATACATATTCTCATAGTTTTCATTATGTTTAAAATTTAATATTAAATGTTTTACTATAATAACCAGTTTTGTATAATCAGTAGGTTGGACCCACCTAATGTTTATCGCTAAACTAATATTATGTTTTTCACTGCATAGGTTCCGCCTGGATTAACCCAAATATAATTACTAGTTTGGACTTTTTAACAAACAACCAACTTTTATTTAAAATCATTTATAATGTTATTCGATAATCTATTATGATGACTATAAAGGTATTTATATAATAATCAATATTTAGGTATGTTGAAGTAATATAACAATAGCTAAAAACAAATAACCGTAACTGTGTCAAAATAAAAACCTTATACTTATTATACTACTTATCATTTACCTTAAATTACCTGCGACCAATGGGTTCATTGACATTTGACGTGTCAACAGTTTTGTCTGTTGATATTCTCAACGATATTAAACCCATTTTGTACTAAATTCTCGTAATATAACTGAAATTAAATACAGGTGGGTCCACTCAGGAGTCTGAAATAGTATACAATACGTCTGAATAATTAGCCTTGTGATCAGTGGGGACATAATATTATTATATTGTGAATATGATAATAGGTATAGCAGACAGACTTTCAAAATATTGTTGTTATTTTTTTATTGTTTTTTTGCTGTTAACTCCGAGGTATACAAATCACCTCTTTTGAGCACCTACCAGAATTGTTTCGATTTAGATAATTTTTATTTCGATTTTTAGCAATTATTGCAGAAACAATAAATTTAAGAGGATGTCAGCACACTGTTTGTTTTCTCTCTCTGGCCCACGCTCTGAAACATAGAATGAACACAGCATCATTTTTTCTATGTTTTTAAGTAAATATGGGGTAAAATCACCCATTACAAAAAAGATAGAGAATATTTTTTTGAGTGAATTACACAATTACACATAAACGTGCAAAAACAACAGAGTCAACGACCCCGCAACTTGATCAAACACTGGTGCAAAAATATTATCCATAATATTAACGTAAATAAATGTAAATAGGTGTAAAGTATTTGTATATAAATTATGATGTTGACCTCTTCGACCATCACAGTATATAATAAATTATAATAATACATATAGTGTGGTCAAGTTTGCCATGTTAACTCAAAATCAACGTCACGGCCAGTGGTTTGAGTTCAACGCAAGTAAAACAATCGACTTGTTAATTTATTAACTCATATGGGCAGGAATTAAAATGCTTGAAATAAAATGTATAAAAAAAACATTTTTAGAAATTTATTAAAAAAAAGGTTTTCAGAAGTGTATACAAAATGTAATTACACTTAAAATAATTTAAAAATATATAAAAATTACGATTAAAAGAATATTTGACAAAGAAACGAAATGTTTGAATAATATTCATACATATTATAACTTAAAAGTAATAAATTAAATACCTAATCTATGTAATAATATGAACTATGAGGCTACCAAAAAGTGAACTTAGATTTTTTTTTTTACACTTAGATTCTGGTTTTTAGTCTGCCAATCACTTTAGAAGCAGAAAAAATCTTGATTTCAACTCATGATAAAAAAATGTATATGGTTGGTAGTCTGGTAGATAAAATGTAAAAAAGCGGGTAAGTCGTGGATGTCGCTCTGCTGTACAGTAGGTTACTGTAATGAATGGAATTAAATTTAAATCCAACGATATTATATCATCGTATACGAAAAACGATTCTGAGCGGAGAAGGTTTATCTGTCTAGGATATATAATAGATTATTAAAAATTTAAACAAAATTTTCTATGAATTTCTAGCTTAAAATAATTTGCGAATTTTTGTGATTTTTACGTATTTTGTCAAAATTCAAACTTTGAATGTTTATAAAAAAAAATTGTGACTGAATTTCTTTTATTTTTCAACTGCTATTGTAACAATATGTTAAGAGCCTTGTATTAAATTTTCAAGCTTTTCTACCCAACAAATACATTTTGATCGATATTAATTTAAAATAAACTAATAATGATCGAAATTTGTATATGCCTATAAATAGTTAAACTTAAGTCGACATTTTTTGAAAATTGAATGCTGGATAGCATTTACTAATAAAAACATTCGGTGAAAATTTCATGTATCTATGGTAATTTGTTTTAAAGTTACATCAAAAACCAAAATCGATTTTGTCGAAAACTGACTGTGCGTAAAAATTCATTATTTTTTCTATGATAGTTTCCTATTTTGGTTGTATAATAATATCAGCTCGTTCTTCGTTAACATCAACATTTTTTTCAGCAGATGTATCAACAGATTTTTTTTCGTGATTGATATTAATAGAATTCAGAGTGGTTTCTAAATCATCATTAGTCTTAAGCATATGTATGATACTTTCTGGTTGAGAAGTAGATTTCAAGCCTAATTTTGCTCGGGTACCAAACATAGCCTCTAAGGAGAACACGTAATTTCGTGATTTAAACTTTAATTTTTCATAAATTGAATGAATTTAAGTCCCTCACTTCATTTATTGGTTTTATTATCTGTTAACCAGGTGGCAAGCATATTTTCTACATCCTGGTTAGCCCTTTCGACAGAGCCCTGGCTTTGTGAATGCCGTGGCTTGGACATGAACGATTTTCAGTTTTTCCCACATACTACATATAACTTTTAAATAACCTTTTTAACAAATTCTCTACCGTTACCACTCTGTAAGATGCATGGAGCTCCAAATGTAGTAAAAATATCAAGTAATATATAGGCAACTTCTTCTACGCGTTTGTGTGTTAATGGTTTAAGTAAAACATACTTCGTTAAAGTTATCTTGATAAACTAAAATCAATCGATAATTTCCATCAGGTTGAGCTTGCATATTATCAATCAAATCTACTTGACGACGAGAATTCATTTCTGAAGAAATTATTGGTTTAACAACTGGCCCTTTTTTCACCGTTTTACCTTTTCTCTGATATAATTCACATAGGTTCAAATATATCGTTTAACATTCCCTACCTAGTAATGTTTTTATATTTTGCGTTCAGTTCATGTTCCATTCGATTTCTACCTCCATGTTCAGTTTGCAAATACACGTCATGAATTATTTTATAGGTATAACTCTTCGTTATAAACTATAAACATAATATTTGATAGTATTTGGATCAGTTACCGGTACATTTAATTTATCAATATTACTTACATTCATTATAGCATAGCGCTTCAATAATTTATAATTATAATCATTTGGTTTTAATTTTGCTCCACTTTTTAACCGTTTGACTTCTTCTAATACTTCGTTGTATTTTACATCACTTAAAAATACATTATTTGAAATTTTTACTCAATAGAATATTAAATGTTTCATAAAGTTTTAAATCAACCGTTTTAAATTTTAAAAAAGTGGGTAAGTCATGGATGTCGCTCTGCTGTACAGTAGGTTACTGTAATGGATGGGATTAAATTTGAATGCAATGATAGGTATCATTGTATACGAAAAACGATTCTGAACGGAGATGATTTGTCAGTCTAGGATATTATATTATATTTTAATATTGTCATATATTCTATTTTGAAATGAATATTTTATTTTTCAATTAAATCGCATTTTGCATAAGGCATAGTTAATCAATTAGTGTAGTTATCATGTAGTTATCATAATTCATAATACCTTATATTATTATAGATATACGAATACCTGGTTTGAGGATAAATCGTTATCATTACGCGATTTCATAAAAATTTAAAACTCAAACGCTCAAAACATTTTTCCTATAACGACACTTCAAATTTTCTCTATAGCTATTTGAATCAAAACTTATGGAAAACTTGGTGTTAAATTTTATAACCTTAGATATAAATACAAACAATATTATGAATTTTGAACTACAAAATAATTTGCAAATATTCATAGTTTTGACGAATTTCTGTCAATATTTGAAATTCAAATGCTAATAAAAATTTAATTTGAATTTCCGGTGGACATTTTTTTTGTGATAAAGATTGAAAAACTTGTAAGGAGCCTTGTATTAAATTTCAAATCTTAGGTATAAAAGGAACATTTTTTATGAATTTCTAGAATAAAATAATTTACGAATATTCGTGATTTTTACGTATGTTGTCAAAATTAAAATTTGAATGCATGTAAAAAAAAAATGTAGCTATATATTTCTTTTATTTTTCAACTGATATTGCAAAACTATATTATGAGCCTTGTATTAAATTCTCAAATCTTAGAATTAAAAAGAAAAAATTTAAGGAATTTCGATCTAAGATGATTTGAACATTGCCGTAATTTTTATGTATTTAGTCAAAATTTGAACTGTAAATGCTTATAAAAAAATTTGTGACCATATATTTCTTTTATTTTTCAAATGCTATTGTAAAACTATTTTAGGAGCCTTGTATTAAATTTTCAAATCTTAGGTATAAAAGGAAAATTTTTTATGAATTTCTAGGATAAAATAATTTACGAATTTTTGTGATTTTTACGTATGTTGTCAAAATTAAAATTTGAATACATGTAAAAAAAAAATTGTGGCTATACATTTATTTTATTTTTCAACTGCTATTGTAAAAATATATTATGAGCCTTGTATTAAATTCTCAAATCTTAGAATTAAAAAGAAAAACTTTTATGAATTTCGATCTAAGATAATTTGAAAATTGTCGTAATTTTTACGTATTAAGTCAATATATTGAACTTCAAATACTAATAAAAAAAAATTGTGCCTATGTATTCTTATAGTTTTTTAATCACTATAGTAATAACTTATGATGAACTTTGTATTAAATTTTCAAGTATTTTGATAGGGCCAAAAAGTTTTTATCGACACTTCAAAAAAAAATTTTCAGACAAATTGAAAATTTCAGTCGTTTATAAATATCTAAAAAAAAGTCAAAATATTTTGAAAATTAAATCATGTAAAGAAAATGCCAATCCTAATAACTGGCAAAATTTTCAAGTATCTAGGACTTATACTTTTTGAATAATAACAAATATTTAAAATCGTTTCAGGATAAATCGTTATCGGTACGCTATTTTGTAAAAATTTAAAATTCAAACGCACTTAAAATTTTTCCTATAATGATGCTTCGAGTTTTCTCTATAGCTACTTGAAGGAAAACTTATGGAAAACTTAGTGTTGTATTTTTAATCCTTAGTTATAAGCGCAAAAAAATTTATGATTTTTCAACTTCAAAATTTCTTGCAAATTTTCGCGTTTTCGACAGATTTCGTAAAATTTTGAACTATAAACGCTTATTAAAAAAAATCGTGACTAACGATTTTTAATTTTTTTTAGCTACAATAAGAAAAACTCATAAGGAACCTTGTATTAAATTTTCAAGTTTTTTTGGTCGTCCAACATTTTTTTACCGTCACTTCAAAAACAAATTCTCAAAAAAGTCGAAAATTTCAGTGGTCTATAAATAACTCAAAAAAAGTCAAAAATTTTTGAAAATTAAACTGTATATAGATAGCACTACCATAAACATTTGGTGAAAATTTCAAGTATTTACAGTGATTAGTTTTTGAATTACATCCATATAAAAAAATCGATTTGGTCGAAAACTGGTAAGGTAAGGGTAAAAATTCCCGTTTTCCTGTCATTTTTTTTTTTGTTTTTCCCGATTTTTTTGAAAAATGTTGGAAAATGTTTACTTTTGACCTTTATAATGCACGAAGGATCTTCACTTTTACGTCGGAAACCACCCCCAAAGTTTGAAATTGAAGAATTATTTCGACTAGTTATGCTGTACACAGACACAAAAAAAAATTTTTAAAAAACACACATCATTGTAAAATCAATACATTCATCACTTCGTTCAGAATCTAAAATCAATTTGGTCGA
Source organism: Diuraphis noxia (assembly GCF_037042655.1). Taxonomy (NCBI): domain Eukaryota; kingdom Metazoa; phylum Arthropoda; class Insecta; order Hemiptera; family Aphididae; genus Diuraphis; species Diuraphis noxia. The sequence goes on along the minus strand of NW_028301715.1, from coordinate 4,635,829 downwards.
AAACTGGTTTTGCGTAAAAATTCCTGTTTTCCTGTCATTTTTTTTTTGTTTTTCTCGATTTTTTTGAAAACTATTGGAAAATGTTTACTTTTGACCTCCATAATGCAACAAGGATATTCACTTTCACATCGGAAACCACCCCAAAAGTTTGAAATTGAAGCATTATTTTGACTAGTTATTATGCTGTATACAGACACAAAAACAAACTAACAAAAAAAATATATCGCTCTGCTGTACATTGGGGGGTGGGGTGGACCTCTGACTAGGGTAGGTTAAATTTGAATGCAATGATAGGTATCATTGCATACGAAAAACGATTCTGAACGGAGACGGTTTATCTGTCTAGGACATATTATAGATTATTAAAAATTTTCAAATCTTAGATTTAAAAAGAATTTTTTTTATGAATTTCTAGCTTAAAATAATTTGCGAATTTTTGTGATTTTTACGTATTTTGTCGAAATTCAAACACACATCATTGTAAAATCAATACATTCATCACTTCGTTCAGAATCTAAAATACTAGACTAAATTGTAACGAAAATAAAAATTATGTATCTTTTTGTATTCTTATTTGTATCATCTACAGCAAATTATTCAATTTAATTGTCATCATAGGCACAAATAGTGTTTGAAATCTGGGGGGGGGGGGCTATAGCAATTCTTAGGGGGGCTGAGCCCCTTAGTCCCACCACTATTTGCGCCTATGATTATCATATTGAAATCTTAATATTGAATTTAAAGTTTCAATATTATTATATTATTATTTATTACCCAAATATACTTTCTGCAAATAAAGTTTTCCTGTCATTTTCAGAATAAAAGTGGGACAGATATTTCCATAAATTAAAAAAAAATAAATTCATAATATCCTACACCGACAAGGTTATCATAACTTTTTTTTGAATACCTCGAAAAGATTTTATATTGTAAATACTAAATAATGAGATTAAAAATTCACAAATAGCCAATTCTCAAAAGTACTTACTACTAAATACACATTGCCTACAGGTATACATAAACCACATCATATGATATCGCAAATAAAGATAATATAGTCATGTGTATATTAAATTTTAAATTTTAAACTTGTTACGGAACAAACAACCGTTGATAGAAAAAGGTCTTTCAAGACCACCAAATAATAATATTGGGAAAAAGATGCGTTGTGACGAGTGAAAATCACACATGATGAATAGGAATGCCCGTTCAACGGTGTGATTTTTATTCGTCTAAACGCACTTACGCGGACCAACCAACGACGGACTAGATTGTCGAAAAGGGTATAAATACCGGACACTTTCGACAATCTAGTCAGTCTCACACTCCTCCAACTACCAAACGCATACTCAAACCCTACCTACTCACCTGGGCAAATCAATAAAATAAGAATAACTAAACCTTCCAAATAAACTTCCACCCACTAGTAGAGGCATAAGCCTGGAATAGTTAACGGCATAGCCACCCCCCCTCAAAGCAAAGCAAAAATCTAGTCAGTCCACTTCAAGCCTTCAAACCGTCTACACTACCAACAATCCAGTTCAGTTCAGACAATCGAAGACCCGGACCACACAACACGACTCGCAGCTCGACGACGATACGCCGCTCCACGGCTTCGAGCGTCGTCCAACCGACGAACACCGGCGCAACTACCGCTGTACGGCGAATATCCGTGCCGACCCGCAGCTCGACGACGATACGCCGCTCCACGGCTTCGAGCGTCGTCCGACCGACAAACACCAGCGCAACCACCGCTCCACGGCGTGTATCAGTGCCACGGCCAACAGGACAGTCCGGAGACCGACCAACGACCCGATTGTAGCTGTGCGGAAGATACCCGCTCCGAGTCGACCAACGTGGAACCACACTCCAACGGCAACAATACACAATACAGTATTTCAATAAAACGGCCCTTTTCAGGGCCAACACTTTCACCACGCAGGGCACTTATTTAAGTTGACCTTCCCGAGCCAGGCTCGTCGTCGGGGTACCACTTACCTAAGTTTGTACCGACGACGGCCGGCTCCCGAGCCCAATATTTGTAATTAAACAAATCTAAAATCATATTGTCCAAATATTGTATTGATAGAGTCCGGTAACTACCCGACTACTACCCAAGCGCCCCCGATTGTGTCGACCCACTTATATAAGTCTGGTCGACACAAATCGACGCTTTACTCATCCTTGCATTGTATATATATATATATATATATATATTATAAATAGAAATAGAAAGATCTTAATTACGAAACAAGAAATTTAGTTATTCATTTACGACACGGGCCGTCCATCTGGGCGAACCGTATCAAACTAATTTCAAGTTCGATTATTTAGCTATTTCTATAAATGCTAATCAATAAATAAATAAAAAATAAAACACACATCATTGTAAAAATCAATACATTCATCACTTCGTTCAGAATCTAAAAAAATAAAAGTTTTAAGAAAATTCAAAATAATAACAAGTGTAAAAATACAGCCGATCCGTTAATTTAAACTGATCTAAAATTCTATATTATATCTCCAGTCTTAAATGTTATTGGCAAACCCTCCGATAAAATTATCATGCGGTTATAATCTATTATATTCGTTATACTCTAATAATTATTATACTCGTACTATTACAGATATCGAAACCAAATAGGTTTAGTATCAGCTGTTACAATACGTACATTAGTACAGTAAGTTATATAGTTAGTTATATACCATCGCGGAGAAAATGTAATCGATTATCATTATCGACGTTATCGTTGTAACGTTAGAGAAAAATTATACTTTATACATATTGTAGACGCGGAATCACGATAAACTTACATTGCCCACAAACAATTAAGCACTGTACACAATGCCCGGCTATTGTGTTACAATGACCAGGCTATGTACTCAAATTAAAATCAGATTCAGCTTTGCCCAAATAGGCCAAATATGATGAGCACTGTGCACAATGCCCGGATTATACACTTTGATCGTAACATATATATATAAGCACGCGTTACGGTAGTTCAGCCTTAAAATATGGGTAAATGGGTTACCGCTTACAAAACAATATAGGCACTATATTTATTATGAAACTGATAATTAACTTAAATTGATACTAACTACATAATATTATGATTTACTTCCTCCTCGTCGCCGATTCTGTCTCTTTTGACACTCGACTAGCACTTTCGGACACTATCCGACTGACGATGACGGTTTACCTATATAGTACCTACTGCTTCTACTGTCCAGTTCTTCGTTATATAAGCTTCTTCCTTAATAATTTATTACTATTTCATCATTAAACTATATTATTGTAGTCGAAGCTGTTACACATACGCACCACCCCAACCCGCAATAATACAAGTAGGAAACTGCTACAATAATTTTATATTATAGTTACATACATATTGTTGTTTTTTTTTTCTATAAATAATAAAAGAATATTTACAGTCAGTAGACATATTTTTGTACACTTAATAAATTGACTAAACATAAAAAAAAAAAAAACAATAATATAAATTATAGAAGGAAGGCGATCCATTAATGTAGGAAACTGGGAACCCCTTCAGACTTATTATTTTTATAAATTGAATTTTAAACAGCTTACTACCTATTTACAATGGATATATTCTGTATCGGGTTTTAAAAATAATATTTGACCTCAGTAGATGCCTTCTTAAAACTACGTTTTTAAAATTATGTAATTTTTATTATAATTAAGTATATAAAAAAAAAACATAATTATGCGTGTTGAGAGTTGAGACTGTCCTTCCGTAGCCGTGGTTCCCCATTTGATATTATTGCATAGTGCATGGTATTAAATTGTAATTAAATAAAATTAAAATGTCTAAATTTTATTTTTTTAACTATTCATAAACTTTGGCGAATTATACTATAAAGCCATATAAACTCCTGACCCAATGGAGGTCAATATCATATATTTTAGAACATACAATTATATTATATTTAGTGATTAAAGATTAATGATCAAATAATCTGATAAAAAACGCATTAAATTTATTTGAAAACTGTATGTATTATTCAATCTTATATTTGAAGGCTCTAAAATTTAGTCGAAATAGAGCTGTATCGTTCTAAACACACCCATTGAAGCTTCAAATTTGTTTCTAATTTGTATTGCCAAGCAGTTCTTATCGTCAAACTTAACATTTTATGCAGACTGTCCTATAAATTATAAAATACTCTTGATTGTGTTTAATTTTTCAAATTTTACAGTAACTGTTGAGAATCGTAATATAATGAAATATTGAAATCTTATTCGTACCTTACACAAATTATCAAAATATAATTATCGAATTTGATTCGAATTTTTTTTTGCAAGACAACTAACTCACAAACAGTCAGCATTGTCTTCAATAATCAAATAAAATATGTAATCTGTAATCATGAATAGATTTTCTATTATCAATTTCTATTTTAGATTACAAAAAAAAACATAAATGATAAGCAAATACGACAGCTTACAAATGGTCAATCGGCACTAAGAATTGTTGAGAAGATTTGCAGAAACAATGAATTATAGTAGAATAATTTTTATAGTCAGTACAGTCACTTTAAATGTGTATGTAGGTATGGTTGATTTGCGATTATTTCAGCCTCACGACTTCACTCCTATAATCGCTGGCTTAAGGGTATGCGGTTGTACAATATCTACACACAAAACTGGTTTTACTTTAGCGTCTAATCCATTGCTCACCTCATTGAATTTTAGTACTACTCAAATATATTAATCATTAACAATTGGTTAATTATAATAATTTAAAAAAAATGTAGATACAATATAAAATATTGTAATTAGTCATTGATGTATGCCTCAACATCTGATATCAACACCCATCAAATTTTAAATATCTCATACTAAAAAAGAATATTTTTTAATAGTATTGATGTATAAATATTGTACTTATATTCAATATTTATTCAATAGTTTATTATTTCAGTCATTCCATGTTTATTGAGTTTAAATATTATACCAAACATTTTTAAGGAATTTTCGCTTCACTTGCAGTTACTTAAGATTATCTATGGTCACTGTTGAAACAAATCGAAGCAGTGATTTTAGTTTTTTGCTGAGTAATATGTTTGTTCGAAATATGCGCGTCTTCAAGTACTCTACTAATTATTTGCCAATACATTATAAGTATAATATTTTATAAAATTAATCTAAATAATTAGTTGTAATAGCAAACTTTTTGATGCGATCTATTGCGGGTATGAGTAGGTACTCACCATCACAACAATTCTGTAAGCATTTAAAATTAAATGAAAGATTAGGAAGATAGAAATATCGCTAAAGAAGAGTCGGCGTGTCATTCTCCTTTACAAATTTAATTTTTTACCTTGACAAATTAAGTAGGTAATCAACAGGTGCGTTGAAGCAGATGCTATTTTTAAAATGGTTTTGGACAAAAGAGTCATTAATTTCTAAATATCTACTCGACATTCACCCAACATTTACTGAGCGCTGAACAATAATAATATGCATGTCAATTGCTTGTGAATACATGCAACCTAACCGTGATCACAGGCAATTTTGGTAGCCTTGATGGTATAGTATATATTAGCACTCTTTGTGTTTAAATTACCAGCGCCCAAAATTTGTTTGCATTTATATATATTTTTATTATGATATTACCAACAGCTATTCATTATTCTTTACACATTTAATGCGACGGAGGCGTAACATTTTAATAGTATTAAAATAACAGTGGAGAAGGATATGAGTGTTACACTGTTACATATTATTATTTATTGTTTTTGAGAAGGTACTAAACTTCAAAAAGTTGCACGCAACACATCATACAACACTAAATCGATTTCAAACTATACCTAAATTTGACGATTTTTCGGCGGTGTTTGTGAAAATCGTAAAAAAAAACAATTTAATTATTACATGGAATTATTACATAAAAATGGAAAGGATACACAGTTTTCATGAACATTTATTAATTTCCCAGAGTTATTGTAAGATTTAGAAATTAATATATTTGTCAGCCTGATAAATATCATATTATTATGTGAAGAATATTTTATATTTTTATAGCTGGTATTTTTGTATTTTGTGTTTATTATTTATTTATTTATTTATTTATTTATTTAGTGTTTTAGCAGAGTGATGAACGTACCTGTAGTATTTTACAACGCATTTTTTTCTGTCTGTCGTCGATTTTTGGAGAGGTAATAATGATCCGATTTTCAACTTTGGTGGTAGTTTCTGGTAACAAATTAATAATTAGACCTAATTGGTACTTTGTAGGTGGGTCAAAAGTAAAATTTCAAAAAAAATTAAAAATTTCTCGTAATATACTTCATAATATATTATATTTTTCATGGCATGCTCGAAAAAAAAAGGTAATTTTTGGCACACAGCGTTAAAATAATTTGCAACCCCTAATTTATAATATATAAGCTGACAGACGGTTTTCGCTCAGAATCATTCTTCGTAAATTCAATGATTTTTATGTAATTTAATTCAAATTTAACACACACATTACTCGTTACTCCACACTTACGAGTTACACCTTAGTGCTTGCACCTTCTATATAGCAGAACGGTTATCTACTTTCTCCCTTGATATATCTTTACTGACAGTATTATGTTTTTTGTCGTTGACATTGATCTAAAATATTGTGTTCAAGTTACCTGAGCACTAGCTGGAGGTACCACGTAATGAGTAAGCATGACTTTGGTTTATTTGGGAAGTTCACGAACAGGCTTCCTCTATTTTCAACCCTATAATATTATTAATTATAATTTATTAATATTAATATTATTACTATAATGTCCACGTCTATAAATGTTTGAGAAATATATTGTGGGAACTATTATATTGACCGAACTGTTTTACAACCATATTTTGAGCTAAAAACTCTCCCATAAAATATTTATTAAAATAATATAGACTTTCGATTAAAGAAGTTTGTGAAATGTTGATAGTACGACAATATATAACCAAGCGATACGACCAAGATGTAACTACCTACGGAATTTGATCTTGAATCTAACGCATAATAAATGTACACTACTTAATTAATGTGGATATACGTTGTACAACTATATATTATTTGTGAGCTGAGACTAATAATAGCTACTGATTTACGTATATAGAATATAATATGAGTTGTGTTGTAAATATGATTATAATATATAAACTATAATATATAATATTCAACTTAGATCTTAAACTCTTACTAAAATATCACCTAGTTGACGTGTAACACCTAACAATATAACATTCTTATTTTAAACCTCCATGTATGTCATAACATTTAATGTACTACTACACAATATATAATAATCAACAGAATAATTGGCCAATATAATAAATAGTTTATAAATTATAAAAATATAATAGGTATGTAAAATAAAAAATACTAAGCTTATATCTCTATAACTAACATTAAGGCTCAGGTATTATACATATCACACCGTATGTTTTCGTATTGTAAAGATAATCTACTGAATTTTTTTTTACGTTTCTACTCCAACCTCTCTAGTCTCCACCCATACATGTATTTGTATCTTATAAGCATGTACGTCGATATTATGCTGATAAAATTACTATCTGCTGACGTTCATATTAATATAAACATAATGCTTTATCTTTATCTAAAGTATTACACTGACTGTAATTATTGAGGAAAAAATATAGTGTCTCTCTGGGATTTAATTACTGGGATCAAGGGAGGGATGAAGTCATTTATATGAGGGTCGTTCTGTTTATTGGCCAACACTGCATACAATTATTATTTTCTTAAAGTATTCTTAACTTATTTATAGTTTTGTATAACCTTGTGGCATAATAGCATGGTACTTTCAGACAAAATAAAACCAATTTGGTTAGAGACGTATATTATAAAATATAATTTCATATGTAAGTTCTATTTAAAATTAAATATTTTGATCCATCACATACTTTTCGATCACGACCAACTGACTAATTTTCAAGGATAAAACGAAAACATTCAAACCACAACTATTACGTGTGAATTATAAGATGATACAAACAAAGCGTGACGTTCAATGTGAATCTTTCAATAAATTTTCTATAAGTAGGTTATCTCACTAGCATTCAAAATCGAATGTCTAATGCATAATAGTTATTCTTCGACGCACCGACGTGGTGACAGCACTTTTTTTTTAGGTCCATGGTACTGAATGCGTAAAAATGGACTTATAAAACAATGTCGATTAGATATAAGTAAGTTTGAAGTAATAAAATATAATAATAATAATATCTATTTAATAGATATATGTTATGAACTATTCAATTTTCGAACCGAACCGCACAACCAGAGTTAGAGAAAATCGAACTGGAAATCCCAAATAATCAAACCGAACCAAATACTTAGAAGTTTGGTTCGATGATCCAACCAGAAAAATAAAAAATAAATTTTAAAATAAATAATAAAATAATATCCAATTTTGACTTTTTTAATGTTCGGTTGGAGTTCCTTGAAATATTTGAAGAGTTCGATTCGATTAAAACTGGTTGAATTCGGGTCTATTCGAATTCGTTGATTTGAAAAGTTCGGTTCTGGTTCGGGTTCGACCTCGAATATTATGGTTCGTAACATTTCTGGTCTAATTAACTATATAATCAATACAAAATGTATTAGACACTTACATTTAACTTACCACGACATAATCTATAAAAATTTAAATTATAATGTAGGTACATGGTTTAATGTGACTAACGAACAGTCAGTGTGTATTGTATTCTTCCATGTTCTAGCCTAAACACACATATAATAGATAACTGTTTTTAGTATCTGTCAACTAATGTAATACGAAACATTCAGCACACTTTCTTCACAAATCTTTTTTCCTTTTAAACTTGCCATCATGTAGTAGTGCCACGCCTTTGGGCACAAGTCAATCGCTGACTACGTTTTTTTAAACTTAAAGAGAGTTTAAGTTTATACGTCGCGCGTCTGTCGTGTTTGGTTTTTATCGTACTATGATCGACCGTTGTAATTGCGGTATCATCCACTAACCAATATCTACCGCGGTATATAAACCGGGTAATTTTAAAAGTTGGGCCGAACTAAACTTTTCAACAACACGTGTTGTAGATGTGTTTTTAAAATAAAACGGCCGTGCAAAGGTAAACGCAATATTTTGATCAGGCCCGGTATTAGTGACGTTGCACATATTGTTTTTAATTATAGTGAACGGATTAGTGATTACCCGTTCTTACAGCATTGGTATTATTGACTGCACCTTGTTCCATTATCATGCATGTAAAAATTCTGGAAGTGGAAGTGACGTTTGTCATGTCTTGGTTACTAATGGTAACAGTTTAATACTATAGTTTAGTAATAAATAATATAATGATTGTCATATAGTCTTTATCACAATAATTCATAACCTAAACTTGAATTAATTAGTACCACTGTACATTTACCACTCGATGAAAAGTTGAATCAAATTCAACTTTGTGTTATCACTGGTAAACTCGGCATACCATGAAAACCCTTGGTAATACTGGATATCTACCACGTGGTTCAGCCAATCAAGATATCTATACAAATGCATGGAACACGGTGCACGGTGTCGGAAAACTACGATCCGGTAAGACACAACTGTTTTTAAGGTACTAAAACTTAGAAATCTAAAAAGTCTATAACCTATCATCGTCATCGATCATCGACGTACAGAACATAGCACTAGCTGGCCGCTCACCATCCATTGGTATATATACTTAAATTCGGACGACACTAGTCGTCCAGACCTGCCATGATTATAGCGGTAGCCAAATCTCTCCCCCACATACACGCAAAAAATCATCAAAAGGACAACTATTGTCTGTCCTGTCAGATTTTCTAATAAGTTCGATTATTAGGATATAATTTAAAAAATATTTAATCAAATGATTAATATATAGTATATAAGCTGTCAGAATAACTCTATGTAAAATTCACACAACATATTATGCTCGTCTCTTTTTATCCTTTAATAATGCATATTATAATAATATTATTATAAACTAATACGTAAAGAAGTCATTAAATCGATATCGATTAGAGCATTTATTAATCATTTACCACATAACCACATTAGTATATTAACACAATGTTTAACACATTATTTTATAATTAATTGCAAAACTCAAAAACTACTTGTTAGAATTTCGATTAAAATATATTAAAATTTAAAATAAAAAAATTCCTTAACAATACTGCAAAAACAGGTAATTCTCGATTAAAAATATATAGAAGTTTGTACTATAAACCACAGTTTTTAGTAACAAATCTAATATAGTAATTGAAAATATGGTCTTTAATTAAACTTAACATTTTAAAAACCAAGATTTGAATTAGTATGCATGATTAAAGTAAAAATTGGGATGAGCACTGACTGAGCATGCCGAATAAACAACTGTAGGTCCTTCTAACCTACCTACCTATACGATTTATAATGGGTTCCGAGTGCGGATAAGGTTCAAAATGTTTTATTATTACTATAAGTATATAATATTCCTATTTAACTTTTCTTAGTGGTTACTATAGTTAGTTATTGTTCTTGAACTGTTCATCGATAAAATTGTCTAACAAAGAATAGCGATTGACGTCTGAAGCATTAAATAGAGTAATTCAAACGCACCTAAATTATTGTAATTATACTTACCTCTAGCCATCTATATAATATTGTGTCCGTAGGTCATAGGTATCTATATTTTGTACGTCATTACATTATAACAACATCACGATTACACGAATATGCGTATGCGGATGCGAATTGATTTTATATATCCACAATCCACTCTCGTACCTGTATAATATAGTGAATACTTATTTAAATGTGAATGCATTATTATGACGTAGGTAGCATAAATTCAAATAACAAAAAAATATACTTATATATATTTTTTTTCGTGCTAAATATTACTGTTAATAATAATAAAAAAAAAATTATACCAATGTATGATTGATAATAATGTCTAAATTACTTGGGCCTTGGAATGAATATCTTCACTTACCTTCATGTCCATGTATCTGATTTTGGGTGTCGCAGATAAATGAAAACAACCAATACTGAATAGGTAATCGACTTTGATGAGTATATTATAAATTTATACGAGTAATAACATTTAAATGTTATGTATATTGTAACATAATAATATAATATATTATGAACATTAATTGAAAATATTTTAAAACTTGAAATATGAATAACATTTTCAATTTTATTTTATAATTTACCAAAAAAATATCGGATTAATTTAGAACTTATTTCCGTCTATAAACCTAACAATTCTTAAATAAATAATTGACGAACACATGTCCGTATAGTATACTATAATAATAATGTCCGTTGTATAAGTACAATATAATTTCATTTAAATCAAGAATAATTCAGCGTAAATGATGATTCCTACATAGTAATAATATTTTTATTGATTAAAAAATGATGGTATTAGTATCAGTATTAATAATAATTAGTATTATATTTATTTCATAATATACGATTAGTATAAACCACAAATTTTTAATACTCCTCATTTTTTAGTGATTTAATCATACATAAATCAAATTTAAAGTTCAACTTTTCAAATATTCATTAGTTAATATCACAAAACAAACCAAAATAATTTAGAAGGTATATTAATTAATTTGTATAATTATTATACTTTACTATCAACGCTGTAACATTGTAGTAATGTTTGTCAAGAACATGGCAGGTATTATTATAATAATATATTATTATATTATACCATTTTTTGTTATTAACTTGAAACGTAAAAGACAATATCACATATTATACCGTATAGAAGTCGCTTTCTAAATTGGTAGATAAGTAAAAATTCAAATTTTTCGGTTATTTTATTTTTAAATTTTTCTTGATTATTTTTTAAATTTCCAATTTTCTACTAGGAACCACCCTTCAAGTTGAAGGTTAAAGCATTTTTCTACTTTAATAAACGATAAAGGCAAACATTTTTTGAATTCCAAGAATTACACATACATCATTCTAAAATCAATTATTACATTAATCGCTCCGCTTAGAATCTAAAAACATACACTTATTAGTTATTAGTTTAACATTAAATTCATTTCAAGAGCTAAAATGTTTGCAATTTATCGTCGTCGCACCTATCAGCCCACAGATGGCGTCCCGCTAACCGGTTCGCCGCGGCGATACTCTGCAGTGAGCGCCGTCGATCAGCTGTTCGCTCTTGTCGTTTCTTTCATCACACCGCCATCGTCGTCCTCAGCCCGTGAGTCACTACACGCGACGAAGACCATACACTAACACTATTACTACTACTACTACAACTATTACTACTACTATTACTACTGTTACCAGTACCACTACTATTACCGATTTACTACCGAGGTAACACTCACACGCGTGCGCACACCAGAACGCTCGCCGATATTATATTATATTATAGGTAAACAAATCGGTCGACCCAGGTCAGTCCAGTTGTGTTCGCCGACGTATCGATAGCGGTCTACCGCCACATAAATATCGGCGCGCTTCACAGTGCGATATTCATAAATTATAATCGTATATTATTCTTAGCTGGGCGCGTTTTTTATCACACGCTCTGTTTCTCAACCGTACGAATACCGTATGCCTAATAATTAGATTTCGGCGCTTAACGATAAGCCGCTTCTTTTACGGTTTTTCATTTCGATTTCCGTATTGTAATATTATATTGTTATCTTCGTCTTCCGTTACGTACGGGAAAATCGACGCCGCCGACGACGACAACGACCTAAGTCCTTCTGATCAGACACCGAAGAGCCGGAGACTAACAACACGCCATTATTATCATCTGTACACCACCGACTGTGTTTTTGGTTTTTATTTTTTTTCAAATTTTTATCGGTTATCGACAGCACAATATTTTTTCGCCGACAACACTTCAATTGCTCCGTTTGACTACACCACACACGTCCTGCATAGAGGATATATACGTAGATGAAAATTGTTTGGCGGTCCGTCATCGATTACTCCAACAAAGGATATATTACTATAGCAGGTTTGTGATTTAAGTACATCAATGTTGTTGTAGTTATTATTATTATTATTTCAATATTGTCTTTGACATAAATGTATATGTTTTTGAGGCCTACGTTTGGGTGTGGTTAAAATTGTATTATATATTTCAATATTTAAGATAATTAATAAACTATATTACCTTATTGTCCTTATCGAATATTTATATATTATTATTATTATTATTATTATTATTATTATGATATGTCCTCGTGTGGTGGTAATGATTTGTTTTTGAATTCGCGTGTTTCCAGCTGAAGATTTCTCGTTTTAATACGATATTACGATTTTTGTTTTATTCTCGTTTCTCTATACTACGTTATAATCATATTATTATTATTATTATTATTATTATTATTATTGTATTGGTATACGACGACGATGCGTTATTACTTTCTCTTTCGGTCGTGCGTATGCATAACACGCTCAAATGCACAAACCGTCGACCTAGTGTACCTTTGAACAGTAAGTTGTAACGTTCAATGACCGATCATATTGTACGATAAAAAATTAAAGCTTTGAAAATGCCACGTGCAGATTTCAGCGGTCCTCTAACTCGATAGGTAAAATAATAATATTAATGATAATAATAATAATATTATATGTACAGTATAGGTGTTTATACCAATATACCACAATTTCCTGTCTAAATAACACGTGCTGATTAGTCGTTTTTGTTTTTTATTTCCATCATCCCATATTAGGTGAATAGATAGGTTCCCACTATAATATATGAGTATTAATACATTGCGCTACACAATGTTTGACACTATAAATACTAACGAAGTGGTGGTTACGACTTTCTTAACACATTATACTAGCAGGCGGCCAGTGTTCGCCAGTTACTTAATCACAAATATACATATTACATAGGTATATTACCTATATATATTTTTTATTTTTTATTGTGTATGGTTTACATACAACACAATGCATACAATGTTCTTGAATTATCGATAAGTACTCTCCAACAACTCTAATAATTGACATCCTGCGCCGAAAACACCGGTAGCTACAAACCTATTGTTTAATATTAGGTACCAAATAATATTATAAATTACCAAATTAATCGTATTAGTAATATAACCCTGAATGTCCACGTAAAACTATTATTATTATAAATTAATTATTGTTGTTTATTTTCAAAAAACGTGTTTATTATACAGCTACAACGTTTTCAACATATATTTATTTACCTAGGTATTTATTTTTATTGAGGTTTTAGTTAAAATTGCCCTTATCTTCATCACTAGGGAAAATTCAATTATTATACATTCAAGTTCTTAAAAATTACCTAATTTACTCTGCAATACTATTAAATTATTTTATAATACTAAAATATAAGCCATATTCTTATAATATGAATTGACATATAGTTGAATGTAAGTTAAAGTATATAATTTAAAATACACCATCAAGTTAAGAAAAATATAATAATTCCATATTTTTGTATCTTAACTAGTATTTAAATTTGAATAACTGGCATATAATGTCATTCTGTGTTTTTCCATTTACAAAAATTGAATATCAACTATCAATTATCATTTTTTTAAGGTATTTTAAATCTTACTAATCCTGAGAATGTATCGTAGAGATTCAGTGATATTTTCTCTAATGTTTTCAATATGTTACTACTTTTTGAGCAGTAAAAAATCTGTAAAGTTGTTGTTTATTGCACTATAGCTTTTTATTTATGTCTTATTGAAATCCAGTCTAGCTGGTATACATAAAATTAAAAGGTTACAAGAAAAATATATCAAGTGAATAGCTAGGTATTATGTAATACAAAATAAGAAAAACAAAAAAAGTCATCGAAAAAAAAACCTACCTAATAATAGGTATAATATAGCTTTTAAACTTTCTTGTAGACATTTTATTTACATAATATTATACATATGCTTTCTTTGATGAATCTGATTTCTTCTATTTTCTCAGCAGTTATCTGCAAAATATTTTGATAAAATTCAACAAATTCTGTTATAGAATACGGCTAAGTAAAACTGTCAATTGTTTATGGGTCCAATGTGTATGAGTTAATAATCACATCTGAATAATACGATTTTTGCTATTTATACTGTATATACTTACAGAAAATATGATTTTATAGTAATAGTGAGTCCCTAACATAAATCAAATTCATGATCAGAATTTTTAAAGGAACGTATTCATCTAAAATATTTCTGATAGACATTTAAAATTATTGCTCAACTGTATTATTTTAATCTAGTTTTAAATCTCGGGTAGTGTCGGGATGGCTGTTTATTTCATAATTATGTGTACTTTCAATTTTGTGACTTAATTTTTGGGTTCAAAGTTTTGAAAAAGTATTATACTTCTCGTTATTTAATAATTATGTTTTGTCAATATATTTCATCGATAATTTTTACTTTTTTCAACAGTTATCCAAAAAAATATATGTACCTATTACTTACGTTAATTTCGTTATTTAAAGATCATATAATTAAAATCAACTATAAAGTTTATACTTATATATTCGTAATACGTTAGGATTCAGTCAGTTATTGGTTATTTATTTGAACATTTATAGTTACGTAATTCGGTTATCTATAATAGTATAATATGATTTACGCAAATTATTTTTTATTATTTTCGCCTTATTCTTGTATTAATATGTTTGAATTTTGAAAACTTGTTTTAATATAAAATTATACAAATTCAAGCCACGTTTATATCCATTTTATAGCCTAAATATTTTAAAGTTTAGAAGACTTAAAATTATATAAAATCTTTAACATTAATTTAAATAAATTAGTAATTGGGGGTGGAGTGGCCGAACGGACTAAGGCGTCGGTTGCGACGCACGCAGTCGCCGGTTCGAATCTCTGTCACGGGTGGCATCGCTCTTTGGGCATTTCGCGATGTCTGGAGAGAGAGGCCGCCGACCCCCAACAGGGCATGGCAGAAACCCACGGGTGCCCATTCAAAAATTCTGCCAAAAAAAACCCACGAGTTAAACAAGTTAAAACTTTACAGTACCTTCCCCTACAGTTCCCCAGGCTAATGACCTCAGTTGTCGAAGCCCTAACCATAAAAAAAAAAAAAAATTAGTAATTTTAATTTTAAAACCTTATGAACACTATAATATACTATATACGCTTCGGACAGTATACTAATAGTATAATAACCAATAGATTATAGATATGTATGTGTCAATGAGTATACATATACGTCCTAAGTATAAGCCCCAATTTTTATACCTACTTAAATGTATATTTATAATTAAACTTTATGTATATTCATCTACTAAGTATCTATTACTTTAAATAATCAAATTTTTGTAGATACGATTGCTTATACTTCATTTAATCCATTTTAAATGCTTTACTCTATCAGTCTTTAAAATTAAGGGTCGTCCTGAATAAATTAATAATATTCAGTTATAAATTTAGTAATTTGTCATGTAAGGAAAAAACCAGTTAGTACTATATAAATATGATAATATACAACCAGAATCGAGTTAATACCTGTTACCTTATGAGTTATAAATATGCAGTTTATAAGTATTAAATTAAGTATCAATGAGTTTATTCAGTCATAACGATCAATGACCAAAAATCAATAAAATTAGTATCTATTAGGTATCTAATTTTACAATAAAATGTCAACTGCAGTATGTGTGTGATAATAACGTGGATAAACTTAATGCAATAGTATTATAGTACCTATAATATACGAGTAATTAAGTACTGAAAATTACACCACAGAAAGGTTTATTGTGTTTAGCGTACAATTGCAAGAACATTCTTTAACAGTTAAACATAGGTATGATGAAATTTTAAGATTTAGTTTGCTTTTAAAATAAACTTATAAAACAATGCAGATGAGTTCTAGAGATGGAAAATGAAGAATGAGGTCACTGATGAAACCGACTGATTAAGTAGTGGAAGCTTGAGGCCAGACAGACATTAACCCAATTATTATAAATGCATCACGAAATAATAAATATATAAATAATAGTGAATGTCATTAATAATATGATAGTAGTTTAATTATTTGTATTAATATACGTTCAATACGATTATCAATAACATTAAACTAAAATTCATCCCTACGTATTGATATAATTAATTTTCCACGGGTATTAATTGATTTATAGTTTATTATTTTATTTTGACGATCAGTACTAATAAATTGAATGATTAGTGATGTTTATTATATCTACTTTATTTTTTTATTTAAAGATACCTTTATTTTCTAACCAAACAACTAAAAAGTCACCTATTGGACATTTCTACATTTTAATTATTGTTGGCACTTTAAGTAATACATATTATGTGCTAATGTGATACACATTAATTTTGTCTTTTTAAATCCATTTTCTTTCAATGATTTCTAAAAATAGCCGAGAACTTGTAAAAAGTAACCATTTTACAAGTTAAAATTATAAGTTATAAGTATTAAGTAGCCATCAATTAATATCGTAAATACCAATGTATAATTTTAATAAAGAGGAAGTTTAAGTAGCTTAAGACATTTCAAGTGACAATCGAATCTTAAAACAGAACATGAATATTATAACTACATTACTACTTTATTGTGTTTTCGACTTTCGTTATTTTTTTTAGTTACAAATTATTTTATTTTGCGTTTAATTTTGATATTATTTATGTATCTACTGCCAAGATTAAATAATTAGTGATCAAGAAAATGTAAAATATAGAAATACGAGTAATGTGTAGAAAAATTGATGATTCGTGACTCCAATTATCCTCAAAATAAACATCCAAGGTTATTTTTAAGCGAATAGCTCTTCACACAATTATTCAAATTGAAAAAATATGCATAATCATAATTGGTCATTAAACTTATTATAGTATTAAGCATAATTTTGTGAATTTTCATTGTTTTGTTTTACAATAAGTTTAAATTTTAACTATGAGTCTGGACTCTGGATCTACAATTAACGATGTTCCCTTTTGTTGGTAAAATTTAAAAACAGCTGGATTAATTATTATTTCCATGGTATAGCATGTATGATATTGAATAATTATAGTTGTGTTATATTTACCTATAGATAATATATAATCTCAAAACAATGAATGCAAATTTATTTTTAATTTCGTTAAAATTCATACCAAGTGTAAAATTTTTAAGAAAATCATTATTAAATTTGTTTTACTCATATATATGTAATGGAATTTCAATATCATGTAATATTATATTATAAAACAATATTTACTTAAGTCCAAATTAAATTTAGTATAGGTAATAGGTATGACCTTGAATGATTCATATATAAATTAGTTGGTAAATTAGCGATATTCAAAATAATAATAATTATAATATTTATTGTTATAAAAAAATACACGATTTTTAAAAACATAAAAAAATTTTAAATTCGATTTTAATTTATACATAGAAGACTCAAGTAGTTATATAATATGTATTATTATTTATTCTACATAACTATCAACAAGGATGAGCATGATGTTTTGTAGTATACTCGTAATAAGCCTCCATTCTTTATCATGCGTAACTTACTATGACTTTGTTGGAAATGTCATCATATGCACAATCTGTGAGAATATTTTTATGATTGGTGCAATATAACACAATAGTACCCAATACTAAGTGATATAGAAAACCACCGGAAAACCAGTACTCGATAATATTTCTTCTGCCAAGTCGAAAAAAATCTGTGGTATAGCATCATCTATAGTAAGGAAATTATAAATATTCATATACCACCTTTCTGTTGCTTTCGTCTGTAGAAAATAAAGAAAAATAAATGTAAAATTGCTCTGCAGTTAACTAATATTTGAAACCAATAACTATTAATATATGAGAAATTAATTTCATAACAACCATATGCGTATAACAATGTATGTTATAATTTGTTATATAAACAACAATAACTTCATCGCAAAAGCATTCAAATTTTAAACTATTCTATATATACATATGTGATGTGTCTAAGTCTGATATTCAGACGTATTCGTATAATTAACAAACAACTACATTTATTGAAAGTGTTTAAAATTCGGTTTTGAAGTTTTCAATAGCTTTTAACTTAAAAGTTATAAGTGTTAAGTGTGATTTTTAAGAATGATCATCCCTTTTTTTACATTTACATAAAACATTTATTCTAATTCAAATTTTTAGAATTTTCAAGTATACCTATAAACCATATTTTCAGTTTTCTAGTATTTCTTATGCTACTTTAGGAGTGTCTTTTGGCGATATAAATTTATATTTTTCAAATAAGATTGATAAGAACCACCATTTTTACTGTAAATCATTATTCATTAGTGAATGATTTTCTTGAAAATTCTGATGTATCTAAATAAAAATTTGAATTAGTGGTTTCTTAAAATGTTTATATTAAGGATAATAATCCTTTAAAATGGTTTCATAAAAATGTACCAGACTATATGTAATACTTGATATAGTATTTATTATAATTTGATTAATTTAAATTGTTTATACCTATTGACACCAACTTTTTCAAACCCATTACCATATATATAATTATCCTATAGGCACAAAGTTAAATAACTAAAAACTACGCGAACATTGATTTAGATAAAAAAAAAAATTCTTAAAAAAATATCTGCTTAATAATTAAAAATTAAAAAGGGGTTCCTATTTGAAAAATAAAAGTTTGTATTGTCACAGAATCATCCTTAAGTGGAACAAAAATTCTCAAGTATTTGAATATATGCACAATTTAAGTATAAAAATAGTGTAGATTCTTAATTTATCACCCTTACAAATCACTTTCTATACTTAAATATATTACTTTATTAGGTATTTGTTTTATTATAATATCTGCGTTCTTTATGAGGTTTGTGATTCTATGCTATTGTGGTCAATATTTTAATAATATACAGTTGACTCTCGATAATTCGAAATTGGCGGGACTGTTGAAAAAATTTGAATTACCGAGAATTCGAATTGTCGAGTAGTTCGAAATAACGAGAGGGCAAAAAAATTCGAATTATAGAGAGTTAAGAAAAAAATTTTGTTTTTTTTTATTGTTCATACATATATATTAATTATTTCAGTAAATTAGATGATACATAATATTAGAGTTATTTATCATTAATTCTAACATTTTTAATTATTTATTATTATTATAAAAGATTAGTTTCATTTTTTCATTAGTATTTTCTATAGTAAATAAAGCATCAAAAACCCCAACAGTGACTTCTGAGTTCTGACTGGAGCGAAAAATTTCGATTTATCGAGTGTACTTACATTGTTTTTGTTTGAATTACCACGTGATTTTCAAGGAACCGAGTATTTACTTCAAATTACCGAGGGTTTCGAATTATCGAAGGTTTGAATTATCGAAAGTCGACTGTAACATGAAACTGATTAGTAGATAACATATAAAATAGTACGTGGTATATTATATTATATTATTATTATTATTATTATTATTATTATATTTATATTATTTTATACTTAATACTTACTATTTTGACTACAATATAAAATGCATATATTCAATATCGACTCTGCAGTTATTGCAGATTATGTATTGTATTTTCATTTTTTATAGATACGCAAGTCACAAGGGAGCGAAGGTCAAAATATTTTGGCTCATTCATATAGTATTCAATAGTATTTTAATTACGATAAATATCGACTCTGGGCATTGGTTAAACGTCTTGCATTTGCATATACAATATTTGAATACGTATAGCCGTAATATTATACGTTATGTAAGTTGTAATGATTTTAAAAATAAATCGGGGAGCTGAAAATCGAAATAGATCTTCACACTTTTTATTTTTCTCCGTTACGTAGGTACCTACGTCTAATTATAACAGTTTTAAAACGAATACGTATTGTTCGTTTACCGTGGCTTACGATGAAAATGTTGAAATGTCCGATGTACCTATGGAATATGCGTGTTGCCGTAAATGCTCGATCACTAGGTAAACCTAGGTTTTACTAGTTAATACTAGGTTTTACTGTTTGTACTCTGTAAATGCTGAAATTCTTAATTTTATTCGGGCTTTTATTAAACACGTTGTGTACCTACATCCTAGGATATACAAATTGACTTAGTAAAAGCTGATCAATACACGACACATAACATTTAAGTGATAAGCTGTGTGAAAATTATAATTATATAAATATATATTATATATATATTATTAAAATAAACTACTGACAGTCATTTACATTTTTATACAAAATAAAAATGCATTTAAAAAAGAATTATTATTTATTTGTTTATAAAAATTAATAAAATTGGTGGGTTAGAAATAATTATTTAAATTTTTATTATTTAAAATTTTTATTTATTTGCTCATGTTGTACTATTATTGCATTATAAATGAATTTTTATTTTGTATAAACATTTAAATAACTGTCATTAGCTTGTTTTAATAATATATAATTATAATTTTTACGCAGCTTATCGCTTAAATGTTGTGTGTCGTGTATTGATCAGCTTTTACTAAGTCAATTCGTATATCCTAGGATGTACACAACGTGTTTAGTAAAAGCCCGAATAAAATTAAGAATTTCAGCGCATTTACTGAGTACAAACAGTAAAACCTAGGTTTACCTACTGATCGGGCATTTACGGTAACATATGCATACTTAGTACTTACACGTGATGATGAACGACCCAGGATCTATCTTAAATGCTGGCTGTAAATATAAAATGTATATTATATAATAGTTGCGGTAATAATATTATACTACAAGGCTGGGCATTAACGCGTTAATAAGTTAAAGTTAAGTTAATTTAAACTTTTTAACTTAACAAGTTATTTTTTTATGTTTATTAACTTAATTAATAACTTTAGGAGCTTTTGAATTAACTTTTAATTAACTTGAGTTAATTTTACATTTAAATAAGTTAAGTTAATTTAATTTAATTTTGTGAACTATTGTAGGAATACAAATTGCTGGCAGGTACACATTTTATAAGGTTATAAGTATGCTAAAAAAAAAAAAAAATTAATATATATTATAAATATAATGTACCTACCATATTTAATGTAACTTATCTATTGCTTATATAAATACTATGTAATTTTTTTGTAGCCAATGGCCCATAGCTGCCGAGGCATTGTTATAATAATAATAAAAAAAAAAAGTATGCTAACAAAATGTGTACTGTTAGTTTTTGCACACATAAAATAGTAATAAATCTTTGGTCTAATAACATGAACAATTTTAGGTACCGATTATTTTAATTTTACCTATAAGAAAACAAGAAACTTTTTTTAACTTTACTTGAATTAAAAAGTTAATATTAAATTTTGGTTAACTCTTAACTTAATTCAATTGATGGAACATTTTGAATTAACTTTTAACTATTAACTTGATTTAGATTTTAATTTAACTTAACTTAACTGAGTTAAAAAAAATCATTAACTTGCCCAGCCTTGATTATACATACGTATATACGTATAATATTATTACGGTGATTGTGTCCTATCTATGCGGCGTATATAAATAAAACATATGTGTGTCGTCGTCAGTTTAGTATATCGTTGAGTAACTCCTTCGCCGCAGAGATTGTCATGGCGGCGGCAATAGTGTCGACACGCGTGAATGCGCTCGGCTCATACAGCCTCCTCGATGCTCTGAGAAACCTGTAATTTCGTCGGCCTCGCGTATAAAACGCACAAAACACTGGTGCGGTATATACGTCGTAGCCTATAGGTAATACACAGACCCACACGCGGTTACTTAACCGGCCGTTCGCCATTTACTGCTGTTTAAACCTCGTTTTGCACAAATGTATTAATAATAATAATAATATAAATAGTAAATAATATATAATAAGTAATAGTATAAAACTATAAACTATCGATTGTGGTGAAAAAGGTGGTGTATATGTAACTATGTATTGTATATGTATACGTCATAATTTATTGTTTAAAACTGAAGGTACTTACCTCCTATGTTGGCATATGACATATTATTATAAACGTGGTTGGTGTGCATATGGAATAATAATTAATAATGTAGTGTATTAAATGTTTACAAATTATTATGGAAACCTTGACAATGGTCATGGGATATACATATTAAATGTCCGTTATTTCTATAAAATTTAAACGCGTGTTTTATGTATTGTAATGGATAAGTAGAAAACAGATCATTTTATAACATTCTCGGGAAAAGTGTACAGTTAGTGTTTAGAATGACTAATGTTGAAAGCGAGAAACTAAGAAATTGTTATATTAATCTTTTCTTTTTAGTTGCACCTAATAAATTTCCAAAAATTTAATCAAATATGAATCCCAAACATGCCAATTTTGGTTACATTACTTATAAAAATGTTCCGAGCTTGAAACAATATACATAACATTTAGCTGCCTAATAGAATATTTCATAAACTGTATGCAACTTCGTAACTAGGATTTAGCTTCCGAGGGGGGGGGCATACATGGGAAGCCTAACACTATTGGATTTGGATCCCTTATAAACTTGGCCTGGTCATAGGTATACAATGTCTCAGGCTTTTGCAGTAAACCTCTATACAAATACATAAATGTATTGTTTCGAATAATTAGAATTAATTTATGTAAATATTATTTTAAAAATTGATTTAATTATTTCAATAAATAATTCATATTATAATTATGTACGTCATAAATCTGAGGCACAAAATGGGTAAATATAAATAATACACAAATGAACAAGGTGAAACACTATCCTATATAATATACGAGATGATATTCCTGGAAGTTCTATGTTAGGAGCTATTAAATAAGAGGCTGAATGTATTGCAGGGTTTAACATGCTTAACAATAATTTGCTAGAAAATTACATTGAAATATTATGTCAAAATTCTATCATGATGCACCCTGAATGTGCTTCAGTGTTCAGTATACTCGTATATATGTAACCTTTTATATTCTTTTGCTTATCATATTATGCAACTGCAATAAAAATGTGTACATTTTTATAATAGGTATTTATATTTTAATTCTCGGAGGTTAAATATAGCTTCGGAGATATTTGATTTATTTAAATTATTTAACTTCCATTGGTTGATAAAGTAAACTTACTACATAGAATAGATAAGTTATTTTGATACTTGAACGTCATTGAGTTTTGACTCATATAATTTATAATTTTATATTAGAATTCATGTAGCCCTAATTTAAATATTATGCTTCATATAATATATTTCCCATAGGTATGTCTTACTCTTACTCTTAGATTGTATCTTAATGTTAGGTTAAGTGAAATATTTTATATTATGTTAAAAATATTAAATTACAAATGAAATACCTACTAAATAATATTTATAAGTTCATATATAATAGCTAATATCTTCTACTCACCTATTCATTATTGGTTTTATTGCCTAACATTTGTTTGATGATGACAAATTGTGAAATGATCAACTAATTAATTCTTGTATTTAATGTCACACTAGACTATTAGTACGATGAATAGTGTATGCATTAATGTTAATTTAATAGGTATAATGTTATATGTATTATTTGATAACATAATTTTCTAAACTATACATTATAATATATTATAATATACTGATCGTTTGACATAATATATTTTAATAATAATTATATAAGGTTCGAAATATGTTTCAGATATTTAACAATTAAATATACATATAACATAGTAAGTAATCCATCCTTGACATTTCGTTTCGTTTTCGCCCATACATAACTAGTATTCGTTTAAATAATATCTACGCTGAAAATAAATTCGTAAATTCTGTTTATTGCAATATTACAGACAGTATATTAATACTGAATATGTTTAGAAGAACGAAAATGAATATCTGTACACACTGCCGTGACACTGTTTGACACAATAATACAATTTTAATAAATTTAATTGAAGTTTCGCGGAAGGTATTATGATGCTCAAAACTGTTATTTCAGCTTCCCTTCAAAATAAAACGATATGGGGAAGATGGGTCGCATTAACCGATTAAGTGACAATGATTATATTGTCAATTTTTGTTTTTAAATGTAATTATTAATTACATTTAAAAACAAAAACAAAAAAAAATTACTAATTATACATCAATTTGTTTTCGTTCACAGGTATCCTAACGGATGACGCATTCCTATGATGAACATATACACATACAATTATCGTTAAAACAGATACCATCCGAGAAATAATTCAGTTCGTGGATCAGTCAAAAAAACGTGAGAACAAGCCAATTCGGATTAAAACATGGCATCCGCTCCTCGAATGGTGCTTATGCACCTACCCAAAAATAATCCGATTGACATCACATTTACGGACATTGAGTTCACTGTAGATGTCGGAACGTTGCGCAGAGGTAAAAAAATATATATTCAATTACGAATTCAAAAACTGATGATAATAATATTTATAATGACATATATTATCATTTATGTATTTGGTACCTAGTGTTACATAAAGACATTCGTAAATCGTAACCTTGATTAGCATTGACCTACTATATGGTACGTGATTGTTTGGTGTGTATGTATGGGCCCACGAAACAACATTTCGGTTGATAATTATTATTTATAGGCATGACAAATTATAGGTATACCACCTATTATAATGGCAGCAGATGAAAGTAAAAATTTTCGAGTGATTGATCGATAACAATTATTTAAGTACATCTAAATGATTATCATCGTATGTTATTATTATTGTATAAGTAGTGAAAATAACGCTGTACATATATTAAACTTGCGTTTTTAGACCGTTTTAGATTCTACGTATAACCGGTAAATTATATTTTCATAACCAACGTTTCACTGATGTACTACATAAAGTAAGAAATAAGAAGTATTTATGTGTACCATAGTAGGTACACTTAACACTTTTTGGCAAATACTCCCGTGTACCACTACTGGTACACAAAAACTTATTGGAAAAACAACAAGTGTACCAAAAATGGTACACGTGGCGCTTTTGGCAATGTACTGAAAACTGACGTAGCAGTTAACCTGTTAAACATTTTATGCATACAGTATTCAAATACGGCATAGATCGTATAGATACATATTTGAATATTTTTTTGAATTTTCTAGTTTAGCTTTTGAGACCATTTTTAATCTCCTTCACAGAACGTTGAAGAAATGCGTGCATAGTTATTTTTTAAATTTAATGAAATATAATGGAAATCTTCAGCTTTTTTTTTTAGTTTTCACCAATATAATTTTTATAAAAGAAAACATTTTTTTTTTTTGCTTATTGAATGTACCCGATTTCCTCACTATAACTCGAATATATAATAGGTCTATCATAGGCTCTTGAAGTTCAAGACAAAAACATCAATCAGCGTGGCAAGCTGGTTCAAAAGACTTAACGAGCTAGAATCGGCCGTGGGGCTGTTACTGTTGAATACGCTATAATATTATACATTGAATATAATATACAATACTTATAAGCTCTGCCGAAATAATTCTTCCCTTTTTTTTTTCAAATCTCGGATCTACCACATTAAACAATTTTACTAAACAAAGTCGTTTTATTATAACATGTTCAACATAGTTTTTTTTTACCACCAAACTACATGAAACCTATAATTAAATAATTTATTATTATAGTAAGTATCTATAATAGATGTGAATCTATTATATAACTGGTTTAAAAATTTCACTTACCTGCGATGTTTTTTTTTTAACCAATAATGAATAGGAGTGTTTAATTTGTTTTAAAGGTTTTGTAGACCATTATAAATTGCAATTTTACATTAACTAATTATCGTTTATATGTCTAAAAATAATTTTAGTATCCATATATTAACATTTCCTTAAATATGTCTTTTATAATATTCGTAGACCATGTTGGTTAGTATATTTATTAAATCATCCAAAATGTAATCTAATATAACTATAATAAACTAAATAATATTTTTACAAGTACAGCTATTATCCTCGAAAACTAACATTTTAATTTAAAAAATAAAATAAAAATGTATGACTATATCACTTCTGTAAAACTTTTTATTGATTTTACTCTTAATCTAAAAGTCTAAATATATTATTATTTATTACCTAATATATTCGGCGTGTATCATTTAAAAAAATATTACTCTGTGTAGATAGCGCTATCGCCTATTATACAGTGTTCAAATAATAGCTTCAAAACCATTTATTTAGCATCGTCGTTCAATTTAAATTTAAGATAGTTTCATAGTCTTAGGCGCCTACCATATAAAAAACATTGATGTTATTTTGATTTATTTCCTTAAGAATTTCAATACCTAATGACAAATATATTGAAATATATACATTTCGTTAATCTGTTTAAATACTTAGTTTATACTATGCATATTAAATATATTTCTCATTTCTAAATTCATAAATTCTATGTAATCATTTCATAATGTATTATTTTTCTTATGAGTAAACTATAATACTATAAAGTTATTTTTTGAAATCAAATTAATTTTCCACCTAACAAATATTATAAATATTTGTATTTATTTTGTTTAATGTGTATAGTCAATTATTTTACATCTAAACAATTCATTTGATTAGAAACAAACTGCACAATTCGTTATACCTACTAGTTTTTTTTATTCAAAATACATGGTAGGTATTATACACTGTGACGAACTAGCTAGCTTGTTGTCAGTTAATAAAAGAGAAAACGAATTTATATTGACTTTAGTTTCCTTCCGGTTCTGTTTAGTTATACCCTAGTCCAATACAACATACGATTATTTCCGTGACAGCTATATTAAGAACATTAGTAGTATTCACACGTGTAATTACGACGTATTTTGCTGTCTAAAACATTAAATAAATATTAAATAGAGAAATTTAATCTTCTATAAGATAAAATTGTATTAAAATACTACTTAAAAATAATTAATAATCCATATTTAAAATAATATTCATTATAAACAATCTTAAAAAAGACAATTTAAGACAAAATAATATTTGGGGCTAACGGTAAAACGATGCCACCAAATACTATGAACTCCAATATATACTTATATATATATATAATAATAATAATTGGAAAAAAATAGAAAACTAGTTATTAATGTTATTATAATTAAATTTTAATATATAGAAATAAAAATAAATCTATAAGGCAATATATACAATATATTTTAACGATACAAATTATTTATTATTTTAAATAAAATATTAAGCACAAAAATAAAGTTTATTTTAATTATTTTCTTATTGTGGCTTATTGAAACACTCTAGCTTCTTTTATATTTCAATATAACATACAAAAAAAATAATAATGGTAATAATCAGGGATTGAAACCAGTTTCTGAAAAATCGGTTAAAACCGCGGTTTATTTTCATTATGGAACATCGGAACCGGAACCGGAACCGATACCAACAGCCTCAAAACACCGGTTAAAAACCCGTAATTGAAACCGAAGGTTTTTAAATAACTGTTTGCAAAACCCAAACCGAAATCATAGAATTGAAAAACCGTTCTTGATCCGTGCTTGAAAAACCGATTAAAATTTAAAATTAATATCGGTTTCTTCGAATTTTATAAAGTTAATTACATTATTTATAATTCTAGTTCAATCGAGTATTTTCATACGAAGAAAATAATATAATGTTCTAAAAAAACATTATAAAATTTACCTGACGCTATAAGGTACTCAGTATTACAAAATAATAATTGATAATACGAATATTGTTCTATTTATATTTTATATTATAATTATACTTATAGGTTCAAAATTAAAATACAAATTTTTTACATGTGATCTGACTATTACAACACTGAACACAGATACTAAAATAATGATATATTGTATTTATAATGTTATTATTTATTGTCTATTGAGAATTGGTAATAAAAACGAAAAATGTTAATAAAAATAATGTAAATTTCTAACAATTTTTAAGCCTAAAATAGTGTGTGCCCTTAATAGTTAATAGATAATAAAAATTGGGTCTACAATTATTAGACGCAGGAAAATGAAATCAAAGTTTGAAAAAAAACCGTTCCAAAAACCAAAACCAAACATTTTCAAAAACCAGAAAATGTAGAAAACCGTTCTCAAAAACTGAAACCGTTAAAATTTAAAACGGTTTCGATCCCAGGTAATAATACTATAAATCTAAGTATGGTAATTTGAGTTTATGTAAACAGTTAGTTAATCATAATATTATACCTGAATAAATTTAAAGTTATTAAAAACCTAGTTTTCATAAGCGTGACGAAAAGCGCCATAATATATAGAAATATAGTGTAAATTTGAATAACATAATGGCGTGTGCACTCAGTTAAAAATGCAGATTTAAAAATTTTTATTGTCAAAATGTATTCTTTATTATATTATATCGAACTCAATAATTAATTTGTAGGTTTAATATTTTTAGTATATATCCTAATCATTCATTATTAAATAAACGTTTTTTTACAAAACATTTTCTAAACTAATTTTATAATTAACTACAAGTCAATTAAAAGTAAATTAGTACCTTATCAGAGTTTATTTTCATTTACATTCATAAAATATTATTGTTGTAATTTTAAATTAATAATTAACTTTTTTTAATTCAATGAGTTCTGTAGATTTAAGCTTAGAATATGCTTACTTAATATTTTTGTCTGAAAAATTATAAGAAACTGTTTTGATGCTTATAGGTAGGTATCTAGAAGCTTAAAAGCTCCAGGTTGGTGGAGACGATACTCGGGCAGTAGGAGGCTGCAGAGCTCGTCAGACAAGCGAAAGATGGACGGGTAGGGTAAAAAGTATTGTTTTCTGTGTGCCAAAGACCAGCGTTTCTGGGTGGTTAGAAGTGCTCAATTTTGTATAAATTGTTATGTTGGTAAATAAACGATACAGGAACAGGTAGAAGTATTGTAATGAACAGTTCCCACCGGTATCTGGTTTTTGAACAGGGAAAAAAAGGTGCTTAAAAGAGGTACGTGAAGTTGGCACTACAAAGTACTCAAAACTTTTCAAAAACATTCCAACAATTCCTACTCGGACTTGTTGGACGTTGTTGGACATTTGTTGGAATTTGTTGGAAAAGTTTAGAAAAGTTACGAGACTTTGAAGTTTGTAGTGCCAAGTACATGACCAACACTACAAAGTACTCAAAACTTTTCGAAAACATTCCAACAACTCCTACTCGGACTTGTTGGACGTTGTTGGACATTTGTTGGAATTTGTTGGAAAAGTTTAGAAAAGTTACGAGACTTTGAAGTTTGTAGTGCCAAGTACACGACCAACACTATACAAAGTGATCAAAACTTTTCGAAAACATTCCAACAACTTCCACTAGGACTTGTTGGACGTTGTTGGACATTTGTTGGAATTTGTCGGACAATATTAAAAGCCCTACAATACAAACAAAATATAGTATTGGAACTTGGCATCACATATAACACTTATAAATAAAAAAAATCATATCAAATTAATTTTGGTGCTCGCACTCCCAGTGACTTTTAGAAATCGTCCAACAAACCTATTTTAGTCTATTGAAAAAGAAAAAATTTCTCAAACTACCATATATACTAACCATATACCTACTATTGACCATTTAACTATATCTCTAATTAATTTTGAAGTACAAACTCCCAATGATTTATTATTTTTCCTGTGAACCATTGGTACGTAAAAACTGGAGCTAGCTCTGGCGTATGGTATAGGAGTCGAACGGACCTCGTCCATACAAAAAACGATTTTGATGGGAGACAGCCTAGGGTTTTATCATAATATTATACTTTTATACAAACAATTTATAGTTCTGATAATGGGTATGTATTTATTTAAAATATCTATAAAAAAATTTGCTCAGATGTACTTATTTCCGATATTTTTTATTGACAGTTGACTCTCTGCCGAGTGGGAATCCCTAGGTATCGAGTGAATAAAAAAATAATTTTTGATGTGTTTTTTTTTTTGTGTGTGTCTGTGTACAGCATAACTACTCAAAATAATGCTTCAATTTCAAACTTTGGGGGAGTTTTCTGATGTAAAAGTGAATATCCTTGGTGCATTAAAGACGTCAAAAGTAAACATTTTCCAACAGTTTTCAAAAAAATCGAGAAAAACAAAAAAAAAAAATGACAGAAAAACGGGAATTTTTAAGCACAACCAGTTTTTGCCCAAATAGGTTTTCTCATTTGGTTGTTATTCAAAAACGAATAATTTTAGATGCATGAAAATTGTACTGAATGTTTATATAAGTATATTCTATCCACCATGAAATTTTCAAAAATATTTGACTTAATTTGAACTATTCATAGGTATTCACTAGGTATTCAATTATCGATCATTATTCGTTTTTTTTTAATTAATATCGATAAAAATTTATTTTTTGGGTAAAAAATCTTGAAAATTTAATACAAGACTTTTAACTTATTGTTAAAATAGCAGTTGAAAAATAAAATAAATGCATAGTCACAATTTTTTTTATAAGAATTCAAATTTTGAATTTTGACAAAATACGTAAAAATCACAAAAATTCGCAAATTGTTTTAAGCTAGAAATTCATAAAAAAATTTCTTTTTAAATCTAAGATTTAAATTTCAATACAAGATTTTTTACAAATTTTTCAATTTTTATCACAAAATAAATGTCCACCGGACATTCAAATTAAATTTTTATTAGCATTTAAATTTCAAATATTGACAAAAATTCGTCAAAACAACGAATATTTCCGAATTATTTTGTAGTTCAAAATTTATAATATTGTATGTATTTGTATCTAAGGTTATAAAATTCAACACTAAGTTTTCCATAAGTTTTGCTTCAAATAACTATAGAGAAAATGTGAAGCGTCATTATAGGAAAAATGTTTTGAGCGTTTGAGTTTTAAATTTTTATGAAACCGCGTAATGATAACGATTTATCCTCAAACCAGGTATAAGGTATTATCAATTATGATAACTACATGCAATGTTTTTGGAAAATTTGAATAACCATGCCTTATGTAAAATGCGTCCTAATTGAAAAATAAAATATTTGTTTCTAAATAGAATATATGACAATATTTAAATACGTATAATATATCCTAGACTGACAAATCATGTCCGTTCAGAATCGTTTTTCGTATACAATGATACCTATCATTGCATTCAAATCTAACCTACCCTAGTCAGAGGTCCACCCCACCACCTAATGTACAGCAGAGCGATACCCACTTTCCCGCTTTTTTTTATTGTCCTTAAACCAAAGTATAATCCACCATAATTAGCAGTAATATTGAGTATTAGTTTATAAAGTGATATATTTAGTTGAATAAAAAGCTAAAATTGTATTTTTCATATACATGGGAATACTAGAAAAAAAAAACCCATTTGATCAAATAACCATATTTTATCGATATCACTGATAAAATGTATTAGTGTTACATTAAACTAATAGGTAGAATTGTTTTTACTTCCCTAAAATTATGTCTATAAATAATTTAAATACATTTATTAAAGAACTATCCATATCAAATTCTTACTTCAAGTATTATTATTGTTAAATCAAGTATATATACAGGGTGATTCTTTTATCAAACAACACTTATTATTTAAAAAAGTATTGACTTTTTTCAAAATATTTTTTTACATAATTTCAAGTTGTTAAAAACCAACGCTTTTATTAAAAAATTATATTTTTAAATATTTTTTATCCTTATAATTTTTTAAGTTTTTTACTTTTTTGAATGGCAACATAGTTTTTTAATTTCATGTTCCAAAGCAGAATATTTTTCTAAAAATTTTTATACATAAAAATCGAATTTAGGACGAGTAATTTATGAGTTATAAGTATTTAAATTTTAGACAAACGGAGTAATGGACAAACATTTTGCGTGGTTACCACTCTACTTTGCCAATCTAAACTTTAAATACCTATAACTCATAAGCTACTAGCGCTAAATTCGAAATTTTAACGTAATAATTAATAAAAAAAATAGCTTTATTAATTTATAAAATTTTAAGTGTAGGTTACCATTTGAAAATCAAAAGTTGATAGTGGTTTATCTAATATATATAAGGGTGAAAAAAAAAAAAAATAAACAATTCAAGAAGAGTGTAAATCTACAATTTTGAAAAAAAAAATTAGAAAGAAGTCAATACATTTTTAAATAATGAATGTTGTTTGATAGAAAAATTCAACCTGTATATTCATAGGCGCCCGCAGGGAAGGGCAAGCTGGGGCATTTGTCCCCCTGGCTTTTTCAAAATATTTTTATTAATTGAATGTTTTAAGATAAATATTACTATATACTGAACAACAAATTTAAATTATAAAATAAGTTGTAATATAATAAAGTATAATATCATTGTATAAGAAAAACGATTCTGAATGGAGGTGATATGTCAGTCTAGGTATATGAACAACAATATTTAAAAAAAAAATTGAATTACACATTTTTTAGACTTTTCGGTTACAATATGAATTATTTATGAGGATCTTTGTTTTAAATTTTCAACCCTTAGTTATAAAAACCTAACATTTTATAATTTTTTAATTACAATGATTTATAATTTTCGAGATTTTGATAAATGTTGTCAAAATTTGAAATTTAAATGTTTATAAAAAAAAAACTGAGACTATGTATTTTCAATATTTTTCAACTGCTATGCTATCAATATATCTGGAACCTTGTATTAAATTTTCAGACTTTTTGGCCGACCAAATAAAATTTTATTGACAATTATAAAAAAAAAAAAAAAAATAGAAAACTGAAAATGTCTGTAAACAGCTCAAAACAAAAATCAAAATGTTTTCAAAATTTTATGGTGTATGGGAAAATGAAAATATAAACATTCAGTACAATTTTCATGCATCTACAATTATTCGTTTTTGAATAACAACCAAATGAGAAAACCTGTTTGGTCAAAAACTGGTTTTGCTTAAGAATTCCCGTTTTTCTGTCATTTTTTTTTTTTTGTTTTTCTCGATTTTTTTGAAAACTGTTGGAAAATGTTTACTTTTGACGTCTTTAATGCACCAAGGATATTCACTTTTACATCAGAAAACTCCCCCAAAGTTTGAAATTGAAGCATTATTTTGAGTAGTTATGCTGTACAGTGTACACAGACACACACAAAAAAAAAAACACATCAAAAATTATTTTTTTATTCACTCGATACCTAGGGATTCCCACTCGGCAGAGAGTCAACTGTCAATAAAAAATATCGGAAATAAGTACATCTGAGCAAATTTTTTTATAGATATTTTAAATAAATACATACCCATTATCAGAACTATAAATTGTTTGTATAAAAGTATAATATTATGATAAAACCCTAGGCTGTCTCCCATCAAAATCGTTTTTTGTATGGACGAGGTCCGTTCGACTCCTATACCATACGCCAGAGCTAGCTCCAGTTTTTACGTACCAATGGTTCACAGGAAAAATAATAAATCATTGGGAGTTTGTACTTCAAAATTAATTAGAGATATAGTTAAATGGTCAATAGTAGGTATATGGTTAGTATATATGGTAGTTTGAGAAATTTTTTCTTTTTCAATAGACTAAAATAGGTTTGTTGGACGATTTCTAAAAGTCACTGGGAGTGCGAGCACCAAAATTAATTTGATATGATTTTTTTTATTTATAAGTGTTAAATGTGATGCCAAGTTCCAATACTATATTTTGTTTGTATTGTAGGGCTTTTAATATTGTCCGACAAATTCCAACAAATGTCCAACAACGTCCAACAAGTCCTAGTGGAAGTTGTTGGAATGTTTTCGAAAAGTTTTGATCACTTTGTATAGTGTTGGTCGTGTACTTGGCACTACAAACTTCAAAGTCTCGTAACTTTTCTAAACTTTTCCAACAAATTCCAACAAATGTCCAACAACGTCCAACAAGTCCGAGTAGGAGTTGTTGGAATGTTTTCGAAAAGTTTTGAGTACTTTGTAGTGTTGGTCATGTACTTGGCACTACAAACTTCAAAGTCTCGTAACTTTTCTAAACTTTTTCAACAAATTCCAACAAATGTCCAACAACGTCCAACAAGTCCGAGTAGGAATTGTTGGAATGTTTTTGAAAAGTTTTGAGTACTTTGTAGTGCCAACTTCACGTACCTGCTTAAAAGCTATGAAAATATATTTAGGTACTGTTGCTAATTGTATGCTTATAAATTATATTTTATGTTATATTGGTTCAATCAAACATATGTATTATGACTTCGGAATATTTATCCTCAATGAAATTTTTAAATAACTATATTGAACAAATCTTGACCTATGTGTTTACCTTGTGTGGTAAAACAGGTATTTAATATTATACTCGGAATTCGGATGCACAAAACCTGAATAATCTATGAACTATATATTATAATAAGCCGCGAAAAATATAAAGGATATACCGTATACTACCTCAGAATATAATAAAATTATTATAAAATTATTATAAAAGTAATCTATAATCATTGTATACATCTTACAGTTTGTTAGTTTTACATGGTCACCAAGTAAACCTTAATGTGAATTACCTATATATTATTTTAATAATTTGATTCATATAATTCAATAACTAAAATCAATAGGTCCCTTGTTAGGAATCATATGTATATATCTACAATCTACTATTAGAAAATAATTTGAATGCATTTAACGAAAATATAGCAAACGAAACGCATCATTTAAGTTGTTGGTAATTACCGCGAGACATATGGGCATACTATAGATTATCTATGAAATCTTAAGTTATAACTTACTAGTTTCAAACTTAAAACGTATAATATTAAGACAAGAATAATATTAGAATGTACTCTAGTCAGGCATATAGCTATATAGTCATAATGCCGTATCCTATGTAAATTTTGTATGTATATTGATCCTGCCATCCGTATGATATGATTATAAATAATAACAATAATAAATTACGAATAATATTGGCATTAAGTATGATAATTAATTATCATATCATTACAATTAAATATAGTAACATTGATTTGATATGAAATATGTAGGATCCGAGGTCAGTAAATAGTGCTTTTAACTAATATTTAATATTTAATTTATTTGGTGTACCTAAAATGCAATTATAAAATATATCTACACATTTTTATTGATGAGCGATTAATTAATAATGTATTTTAAATTACGTTATTAAAATATTTCTCAAAAATGAAAATAATTAAATACATCACTGCAATGACTATAATACGTTGTGTAATAATGACATTATGACAAAATCAAATAAATAGAAGATAACGGTAAATTTACCTACAAACTTATTATAGGTGTGCTCTGACTCGGTTTCCGCGGTGCAGCACAGCGCTATATCAATCTGTCCCATTTCATATTGTTTTCAAACATTTACACGAAACGTCTATATTCTTTTCTTTTCTAGGTTTCACGTCGAAATCTTTTATTTACATAACATAAGTACCTAAATCTGAATTCTATACGAAATTGTGATATGTGAACATTATTTTATTAATAGCAATTGAGCAATGTTATTTAATATCTGGTCGATACGTACTATTGTACCTTCAAATATCGTAATAAAATAAAATACAATGATGGTTTATTTATGTGAGATGAATTTATTGATGTTGATGATGTTATTTCTTGTTTAATGTAATATGTGTTTTTATTTATTTTAGAAAAGAAACAAGTACTCAAAGGCGTTTCTGGGCGTTTTAACAGTGGCGAACTAACTGTAATTATGGGACCATCCGGTGCTGGAAAATCAACCCTTCTGAATATTCTTACCGGATTTGAGTAAGTTTTTATATTTTCAAATACAATTACATACACTATATAATTTTAATATACATAAAAACCATTGTATAAGCTATAATCTGTCCAGCGAGAAAAAAGATACCTATTGCCACTATAGGTCACTTTTTTAAATGAATCCGTATATATTAAAGAGTTTCTAATATTTGTATAATTCACTGAAATAACTAAAAATTAGACATGTTTCGTTTTAAAACATCTTTTATATGTTTTAAATTTTGCGATATAATTACATATAATATATTAAAAGCAGAAAACATTTAAGTCAAGATAGTTTACTCATTGATAACTCTATATCAACTGCGTTTACCAAAAAATTAAAAATTAAAATTAGAAATAATGTTTATCAATTATTAGCATACATATTTCCACAGTTGTACTAAAACAAATTCACATAATATTAAATTATATTTACGGAATCGCTGATTCAAATAATAATTCGCCAAAATATAGCTATTTCATATTTTGAATAACGTAGTATCTAAATAAGTACTACTTATTAAAAAATAATAAAATGTATAGGTAGGTACATTTTTTTAAATACGTATATATGACAAGTAATACATGCCATTAAGATCCTGTAATCTGTTTATAAGACCTTAGGGGAAAAATATAGTCATACCTGTGTATTATGTGCATTGGTAACTAGATAATTTACAAATTATTTAAGTGGAACTATACATTAAACGTCCTTGTACTTAGCTAACTTGTGTGGTATTGACCTGAAATTCTAAAACCACAAAATATCACTAATTCGTATGATAATTGTGTAATATAATACAATGCAAAATTTATAAAATCTATTAGTATATACTAATGTTATAGGTAATATTTTTGTATAGTGATAATTTAAACATATTTGTATCTTATTTACCAAAATACAGTTAGATACAAAAATATGTCCTCGTATTACTAAATTGATTTTTGTGAGATCTAAATCATAATTTATTTATTTCTAATAACATGTTTTAAATTAAAATACAATTTTTCAATCACATGTCTTTATAATTTTTATATACTGTACCTGGTGGTGACCACTTTAATAATAAAGCACAATAAAGCACTTTATTATTATTTATCTATAACATTAAACTCGTTTAATTCTAATTTTAACGGTTTACGATGATTGTGAAATCCATTTATTTAATTGTTTAATTAACATGCAAGACGACCAAACATAATAATATATCTATGATATTATATCATTGATATATGAGACCTTATTTATATAATCGTTCTTATTTTCTCCAAAAAGCGGTTAGTTATGAGAATTTTTATGAGTATCTTTTTCTCCAGTTTTTGTTTAAAATATCAAAATTTAAAAATAAAAAAAAGCAATATACATTGGTTATTATGAAACCAATAGCCTCGCTGGAAATCTATTTTTTAAATAATAAAATAAGCAAATCAAAAAGAATGTATTTCATTTTTATAATTCTGTCATATAGGTGCAAATATACAAAGTGATCATCAAACATGATCAACCTATTTTTTCTTACCATTTAAATATATTATCTAATTGAAATACAAATTTGAAGCTTCTGTTTTTCAAATGAAACCCCCTTTCCCTTTAAATTAGATTAATAGATAATATTAGTGGACAATTTTTTTGAAAATGTTGATGTACCTAGTTAAAAATTCTAGAGTCCCAATAATTATTAAAATGTTTATAATAAGAATAATAGCATTTAAAAATATAAAATAAATGTATAACATTTATAATATTATAACTAGTATTTATTATAGTTGGATTATTTTTATAAATTATAATTGTTGATAAATCACCATGTCCCCTATTATTCCAAACCTAATAGCACGAACCTCAAAGTTAAATAACTCAAAAACGACTAGTTCGAATTTTGATTTTGATACGCCATAATTTTCAAAAAACCATTTCACCAAAATATATGTTACAGTAGAATGTAAGTTCTCATTCGAAAAAAGAAATTTTTATGCTCACAAAACACTCCTAAGGTAGTACAAAAAATCTTAATTAGAGTTTAATAATTTAAGTATCTTGTTATTTTAATAATTTAAATTTATTTCTAAATTCTAAAAAATTAGATTTTGAATAACATTTACTGACTTATTGAAGGTGGTCATACTTGGTGAATCACCTTGTATATTATTCACTGGTAAATTATTTTACAATGTATTACTATGATCGCTGTAGGATTCTTAAGCATTTGTATTAGTTCAAATACCCCAAATTGATTAATTGTCAGTTATGTCCGCGATTCGATTCATTTTAAATTTAATATAATATTTTTTCTTTACCTATTTTGTACAATATGCATATCATTCTATATTTAGTATTTTTGATAATGATAATTAGTAAATAGAAATTTCAAATTGTATTCATATAATTATTGTTTTAAATACACTAATAAATTATAAACTAAAGTTGTCGGATATCAATTTAGGTAATCCAGTCAGTAATATGTAATTATTTCTGCTTCTTATGTGAAAAATAGTTGATTTTTGTTATAAAATAAAAATCTCTGCATATTTTAACATTTCTGTTGTATATATAAATGCTAGCCCTAATTATTACCATGGGTATTATTGTAATTAAAGTAATACAAGCTTCGGAAGTTTGTAACGTTTGTAATGTATTATTTATTAGGTATTATAGTTTAATTTACGCATATTATATTCTCTATGTGCATTATATATTTATTATTCGTATATTAATATATTATGCAGTTTGATAATTCTATTCCATGTTAAATATTGTGTTCACACATTTTACAAATGGTTTTCATCATACTGCAGTTTTATGACACTAGAAATTTTAATTATTTTTAGAGATATCTTAAGTTTTAAAATCACTATGATATAAACTGTTAAACTGTTAAAAATAAAGCGTTCATTAATCACCGTATAAATTATATTATTATACAAAATCAATTTTAATACCAATAATAATATCTTGTTTAATTTAAGTTAGAGTATCCTGTGTATCATGAGGTTTATCTCACCTAATACTCTACTTATAGAGTATATTGTTTTTGATGTATACAAAATGTTAATAATTTTCTGAATGATTCTTGTTCTTTACTCAAACAGAATACTATTAAACAAATATATCAAAATACTTAAAAATATGACCATTCAAAAAAAAAAAAAAATTACCATAATAAAGGCGGAACGTGATCGTTTACGAACTTTGACTACCTATCTACTTTTTTTTAACTTCTCCAATAACTGGACGTTAATAGTGCCCTTGACATAAAAAAAAAGCTTAGCTACATTGTATAATATTTAATATATAACTTCTATATTACAGTATAAATGGTCTGCAGTTTCGTTTACTCAATCAATTTTGTACCTGTACTGCGTAATATACCTATAATCTCTTGAAAACTGATAACGATTCCAGTTTGTATGGCAACTATATGAATCTTATAATTAATATTTGATCAATGCTAATATAATAAATTTATCATGGATACATGTAATTAAATATGTATTATATTGTGCGTTTTATACAAACTACTCTTTTTAATTTAGTATAAATATGACGAATAGTTACTACACTATATCGTAGACGATTATTATATAACCTATTAATATATATTAAAACTAAAACCACATTAACGTATACAACCACGTACCTAAACTTTTATATAGTAGATATTTATTGCTCATTAAAAATATGTGGACGCCGGTCACTTGTTTGGCCATTATGACGTATTAGAAGGACATAATATTAATAAGTGTTCAAATTTAAAAATCGTTTTGTAATTCCATAATGTTATTAAAACAAAATTATAGAAACATTTTTTTTTTAAACATATGTTATTTGATATATTGTGTTATATATAAAATAATGGCTATTAAAATAATTTATTAACGCACTTAATAAAAATTAGCTAGGCATATGCCTTGAACACCAACATTGTTTTCAAGACGAGCAAACATTAAGCCCATCCGGCCATAATTAAATACTATTGAATAATAAACATATACGTATTTAACCAAATAATCTATTCCATTATTTTTTTTTTAAATAAAAATTATGGCATAGAATTATTCCTATATTTATTTAGCCATTTGTATTACAGAATAACATATTAATTTGTATAAAATATACACAACCTTGTTAAGAAAATTCTCAACGCACCGTTGTAAAGCTTCTCGTATATTTATATGAAATATTATACTATAAAAAGTATAGGAATGCCGATCCTGTGACCTCTACTTCCTCCACTTACTCCACCTGTTTTCTATTTTTATAAGTATATAGGCGGTGGAGGAACAGTTGACAGAAGTGTAGTGAGCAGGTGGAAGAAGTGGAGATGGTGGTGGAGGATGTGTAGTGAACAGGTGAAGGAAGTGGAGGAAGTGGAGATATCAGGATCGGAATTCCTATACTACTACTATATATTAGGTATATTTCCTGACTTTGCTCGCAAAAAAAAAAAAGAAATAGAAATTAAAGTGCACTACTGAGTATTTTGGTCTGAGTGCGCACCTCAGTTCACGGTCAAGTCGGTATATTAATATATTATCTTTTACATCGCTTTGTGGAAAAATTCTATCGAAATAGACAATCCACTTGCGGAAGTTAGGATATAGCGCCTGATGCATTTCGTTTAAAATAAGTGTAATTACTGAAAATGAAATAATTTTAGTTTTAAGTTTAAACTAAGGCTTTTTACATTAGTTTAAACTTTAAGCTATAAAAAACAGTAAGTTATTCGAATCCCCTTTATTTATTGATACTTACCAAGGTACATTATTGAGTTTCATTATTTTAATTGAATTTACGTAATGTATACCTATAATTATTATATATAACCATGAACCATGTGACAATAATTGTCTAAATGAGTTTACGACTGTCGATTAGTGTAAAAATATAAAAAACAAATTTATAAAAACCATGAAAATAATATTATTAAGACGTATTATATTTATATATTGTTTGTTTTATACGATATACCTATTTTATAGTTAGGCATTTTTAAAATATTATATGAGGATTAGTACAAGTTAAATTAAAACTTTTGAGTTTTAACCCAAAGTTTTTAAATTATGCTTAATTTTACATAAGTAATACCATAAATATCGTTTAACTTACAAGTTTTAAATGTGTTTATATTCCTGTTTATATATAGTGTATAGCACTTTTTTATAGATTCTACGTATTTAATATTGTATTGTGTAAACGCCATATCTGCACTTTACAACTCTTTATTTAAGTCCTTGCCTAGATACTAATAATAATAAAAACAATCAATCAAAGATTCAAATTATTAATAAGAATAGGTAATAATATATCATTTTTATCGATTGTCATCACATTCTTGATTCGTATTACCTTGACTCTTACAATAAGGTGATCACAGTTAAAAAACAATTTCAACATAACAATGTTATTTGTCTATCATTCATAAATATAAACTTACATAGATTTAAAAACATAACAGCCGCAAGCCGTAAACACATCAAACATTAATCATGGTAATTATATTAAAAATAGCTCTTATTTTTGGACGCCAATGGACCACGGTAGTCGATATGCACATATAATTTTAAAGATAAAAACAAATTATTTTCAGCCTTCAATATAATAATTAAAAAATATTTATTTTGTTATAATTTGGCCACTGTTTTAATTTCTATGTAGTATTTCAATTATATAATTTTTTTAGATACCTACCTACTTAGTTGTTAAAGCTTTTTATCAAAACATGAGATTTATATTTCGCTGGCAATCCAACCTGTATAATATATTATAACATGTTTTAAAGTGGTTAGTACTGTAAAAATTACCTACTCATGTATTTAAATTATTTTTATATTCTTCTGTACTTGAGATGATATTTGTTTCAGTTACAGATTTATAATGTATACAGCACT
Source organism: Diuraphis noxia (assembly GCF_037042655.1). NCBI lineage: Eukaryota > Metazoa > Arthropoda > Insecta > Hemiptera > Aphididae > Diuraphis > Diuraphis noxia. Next base: position 4,593,354 of record NW_028301715.1, on the reverse strand, counting down.
ATCGTCATATTAAATGTAGTAACCAACATGTCTTGTAAAATCACGAAAGCCGTAAATATTCTTTTTTGTTTATTATGGTTGGCCATAATTTATTTATGAGTATTCCAATATTTTTTTTTATTCTTTAAATTATGTATAAGTATATGGTTATAATGTTATAAAAAACATTTAAAGGTAATAATGATTATTCTCGCTCGCAGTATGTTTCGAACACATGACCTTCCAGCAAAAAACGCTCCAACAGGGTGACCCACATTTAAAAATCAAAATATACATTTCAAAATTCAATATCAAGTAGGTAGGTACATTTTATTTGGACATTGAATGTATTTTTCAGGGTGGTCTAGTTCACATTGAACTAGTTGACAATAATGAATGTTGCATAGGAAGTCAACTTGACTTGCCGCAAGACATAAAAACATTTAAAAAATGTCGTTCAAATACTTATTGAACGTATAAAATGATAAATGTTTTGAGGTATTTGAAGAAATTATAGTATTTGTAATTATTATTATTATTCACTTGTTTCTAGTATAGATTGTAAATATTATCTTATTAGAACAACAGTATACCTACAAAAAGAAGATTATTTTTAGTTAATAATAATATTATCTTATAAGGTCACGAGTTATTAATAATTATTATGTTCTGAAATTATTATCATTTTATGTCATTTTTATAATTGAGTAGGTATTAGTTTAAAAAAAAAAAATAATAAGCTTAAACTATAATATTGATAAAAAAAAATTTAATTTTGAAGCTGAAAGTATATTGTATTAAATTTTTTGATGAAATTAATAAAAAAATAAATATTTATTCAACTTTCAAAATTAGTTCAACATTTTTTTTCAGTTGACAGTCAAAAATTTTAAATTTCGTTTTACGTGTTATAGACGCAAAGGAATGAATGGCCAAGTCCTGACAAGCCGCGTTGATGACAATGACTTGCGATTAAATAATGATTTGAGAAAAAAGAATAACGAGGGTTATACTATGTGCCGAAAAGAATCCTGTTACATAATGCAAGATGACCAACTGTGCCCACTTTTCACTGTATTAGAAATCATGATGATGGCAGCTGACCTGAAACTCGGATACACACTCTCCTACAAATCTAAACTTCTTGTAGTAAGTGATCAGACTGAATTCGTCATTTTCTAAAAATATGACTAACGAATACATTTTTGTTTAAATTTTCTTATAAATATTAACCATGATGCTATATATAAGGGTTTTCGACAAAATATAAGCACTTGAACCCTAAAACAATATTTTGATGTTACACAATCAGAAATAAAATTAAAAATCTTAACCATTTAATTAATTTACAAAAAATACATTTTATACTGTTATATGGTACTTTGATTTTAAAAATCAAAAATATTATGTTATTGTTCAATGTTTAATAACTTTGTTAAAATGTGTAAACATTTATTTGTTTAAAAACGATTGTATTCCAATTTGTATTATATTTTTATTACTTTTTTACAATTAAAACCATTAATAATATTTCATTCTTGGCATAACTAAAGTCAGATAAAATAATAATTCAATTGTTTTGTTATGAATACACTAATAAAACCGTTCATTAAATTAAACTTTAAAAAGAATAGCCTATCACTGTTAATTTTTTCATTTACAAATATCATATCAGGTATTAAAAATTAAAAATTAAAAATAGTGTCCTATATGAAAATCCACAATTGATTTTTTCTGATTTTAGTTTCAATTACAAAACATTATTCTATTTTCTTCAATTTTGATCTAAAAATAGTTTATGCTTTTCTCATTATTATCTGGTTTTAAACCTTGTTTCGACTCCTTAATTTAAATTCTTATTTTTAAAATATAACAAAAAGGTAGCAACAATTTAAAAATACGTACCTATATCATATTTATATAGTCCTCTGTATTTTATATTATATACTGTAAAATAATTTATTTAAAAAAAAAACAAAATATATTTTTAAAAAGAAGTTAGCGCACTGCATGTTTTCCCTCTCTGACCCACACGTAACATGGACAAAACGCATTCACGCAAATTCATTTTTATATTTATAAGTAACTAATCTTAAGAGGACGCTACACCCGCATACGTTGTCTCCGTCTTACAAGTGCGTAACATAGCAAATTTTATGCTCAGCAGATCACGTTTAGCTCCGTTAGTTTAAAATTTAGAGTAAATTGACTTCTTACAAAAATTAAAGGTAACATTATTATCGAGGGCATGACGTAGGCTTTTTATTATATTTTAATTTTAAAGTGAGTTATGTGTATTTTAAAATTTAAAATTGTTTGTATATCTTAAAATACACATAACTCACTTTAAAATTAAAATATAATAAAAAGCCTACGTCATGCCCTCGATAATAATGTTACCTTTAATTTTTGTAAGAAGTCAATTTACTCTAAATTTTAAACTAACGGAGCTAAACGTGATCTGCTGAGCATAAAATTTGCTATGTTACGCACTTGTAAGACGGAGTCAACATATGCGGGTGTAGCGTCCTCTTAAAATTCTATATTTCTACTTGTGATATGATGACGTGATTCTACCAATTACAAGTACCTTATTTCAGTCCGGTGTCCCTGTTATGTCGTTTATTTAAACTATTTGAAAAATTAATACTAAAGCACATATCACAAACAATAGAGACAAAGTTGATAAAACAACAGGCAGGGTTTCGAGCAGGAAAATCATGTAAAGGACAGGTTCTAAAGAGCAAGATTACGGGGACAGCTTTTGTGGATCTGGTGGATCTTAGGTGTGACATTAAACAGAACACTTATTTACAAAAATCATTGTGAAAAAACGTTGAAAAAAATAAACACAAGGAATGGAATAATACAGTAATTTATTAGTATAGGGTCTAAATGGGAAGCAGATCCGAATACATTACGAATATTAGCCATGGCATTATGTTTCTCTGCGGAAAAATATGCTTGTCCAGTATGGAGGAACTTAGTACATACTAAAAAAGTAGATATAACCACAAATGAAACACGCCGAATAATGACAGGATGTTTAATACCTACCAAAACAGAATACGTAGATGCTGAGTGGTATAGCACCACTACAAATTAGACGTGATGTCGCAGCAGACATCGAAAGGACAAAGGCGAATGTGGAAGAGTACAAGACGATACACATATATGTATATGAATGTCCTAACTTCGAAGGGATGTGCAGCAAAGAAGATATGGACGAGAATAATGACAACGCCATACAATTGGCGTATATTATATTTATATAATTGGCTTACTGGATGGATAAAATATAACGGCAAAAGTGACCAGACACAAAAAGGAGGAGAAGAAGAAGAAGATATATGTATATATATATTATATATATATGCGTAAAGCTTAACTAAATTAGTACTAACTAATCATTAATATTACCTACTATAATATATTAATTTTTATATCTATATTTCGACAAGGTCAGTGCGACGGGTTAGAATACCTTGATAAAAAATGAAGAAAAAGCATAAAAATGTTTATTTGACCTAGTTTTGAACATGATCTTTGTACGTATTTATTTTAGTTTTTTTACTACACGTTTATTTTGACAAAAAATTTCTTTTATAGTACTATATTATTAAGTTATAAAATTTAATGAATTTATTAATTTGAAATTTGAAATTCATATTCAATAAAATACAATTTTGTGTCAATCTTAATTCAAAAATAAATTTCATAATTTCTTACATCAATAAAAAACTACTCAATCACTTAATCACATCATGATATATTATATTTTAATTATATATCTTATCAAATATTAAAGTAGGTAGGTACTAGGATTATAACGAGTCTTTATATTATAATTATATATTTATATCATAGATCCCGCATATAGGTACGTATTTTATCTTTAGTTATTATCATTTAGGCCCTGTGTCTACATTTAGTTCACAAAGGATGTTAGCATGATTCAATATTTCAGAATAATTATTTAATTTTTTTCATAGTATTACCGGTTTCTATAAATAATTCAACTTAACGTAATATTTAAATTTGTAAATAGGAATTTTATTACATTTACTTAAAACAGCAATACGGGATATTAATAAATCAATAACCCGGACTCTAAGATATTATTTATCTTTTTTTTTTTTACTGTGATAATCATTTAAAATTAAATTTCAATTAAAAATAGCTGTATGAAAGAGAAATTATAGGTAGTTGAATCTAATAATTTGATATATAGTTCACATATTATTATTGTTGTTTAATGTAATCTTGAAATAACTTAATATTTTTCTTTAAACCTTTTCTTTGTAAAACATTTACTGAAATATTAAAACTAACAATATTTTAGATGATTAATGACTAATAAATAAGAATTTTTGTGGGGATTATAAAAATATACAATTACTAATCTTTAAAATGTGATATTAGGACATTGACAATTTAAGTTTTTAAATTTTGAAAAACTTGGATTTACTATTTGAAAATTGTGATTTGTATCAAAATGCAAATAATGGCAATATGTATGCATTTAAAAAAGCAACTACAAAGACGGTTTCCAAATAAATATTTTAGTAACTTAATTATATCGAGTCGTTTTTAAAACAAATTATACTATTAAGTAGGTATTATTAACTCATGCGACAATGATACGCTTGCAAATACATGTATTTATCCTACTGCATAATTATTCAAATATTAATAAATAATGATAATTGGTACCTGTATAAATTTATATTACATTTTAGGTAGGATCTACTTCCTAAATACGCTAGAAAAATACTATTGTTTAGGTCATTGTTCTGTTGAACAAACTTCCTTTATTTGTCTCTCCGCATTACATTTGTACAAGCAATTCGCATAAAAGTAGTCTTTTTGATGGCCTCTTCGAACCGCAGCGTTCAATCGTCTCCAAGGCTGTGTAGGTTTAATTTATCATGCAACTATTTATTACATGTCATCCTTCGAATAATTATAAGAGAGAACTCAGACTATTGGTATTATTTAAATTATTTTCAGCTATATGCTTTTGGTTTTTAATTTAGAACCATGAGTTTTCCTTTTTCACATCAATCACCAAATATATGTTTAAGTCACGAAAAACAAATGAGCTTATGGCATAGCTAAACCCTATCTACCGTACCTATTGCATTATGTTATTTAATTTTCCCTGCATGCGCACGCATGTATGTACATACCTGATTAATATACTCGTGTAAACATCAGCAATATTGTAATCACGTATTTAAACTGACATTGTTCTCCTTGTTTTTTGATTAGATCGAGGACATTCTAGACAGCATCGGACTCTCTGGCAGCCTTCACACCAGGTGTGGTAGACTATCCGGTGGACAGAAGAAACGCTTGTCCATCGCTCTTGAACTTATTGACAATCCACCTATTATGTTTCTCGATGAACCCACCACGTAAGCTCGTCTTAAAATTTAACGTTTTACATAATACCTATATCATATTATATGCTAAGATTACTTGTATACAATATATATATTATATATATATATATATTTGGTACAAAACATGCAATTATTATTAGGTAGGTACATTGTATATAACTATTAAAGTATTAACCCATCCAGACTCAAGCTCGTTTTGGCATTCGGGGACCGTTAAATTTAAAAAAATACAGTGGTCCAAAAATTATTATATAAGAAAAAATATAGTTTTTGAACTAATTTTTTTTTAAAGCGCAATAAAAGGTTTATGTTGAATATACCCAGTGACAAGATGAATTGAAAGGGGTTTAGTGGTTATACAATATATTTTAATAACAAATAAACGGACTGGACCGTGATAAAAAAAAATACTTATATTCTCGTATCTAAATAATATTCTATAACAGTACAAAAGTAAAAATATATATTTATGATTATAATTTATAAATTATAATACTCCTTTAATTTTATTATCGTATTATTTTACCTGTCATATTGTATCATTTTATATACTATAATATATATTTGTTATTATTGTTATTTTAATTAATTCTGTAATCTGTAGAAATAAGTTAATTGTTAAACTGTAATAGTTAATGTACTAAGCTAAAAAAAAGAATGGTACACTCTGTGTTCAAAAGATTATTAAATACAAATATTATTCAAAGACACGATAAATTTAATACTACTTAAATACTAAATCATTACTTTTCGTCGAAGTAGCAAGCTATAGCGGATATTTGTGGTTAGATTTATATAAGTACCCACTTTTCAACATTTTTTTTTTTTTTAGTCACCAAGACACAAAATTATGTAAACGGTGATTATCAAAATGTACTCAAGCATAAAATAAAAAAATTATATATTTTCATACTTTTTTCATTTATTTTAGATTCTAAACGAAGTGATGAATGTATTGATTTTACAATAATATGTGTTTTTTTTGTCTGTATACACAGCATAACTAGTCAAAATAATGCTTCAATTTCAAACTTTGGGGGTGGTTTCCGATGGGAAAAAGAATATCCTTGATACATTATAGAGGTCGAAAGTAAACATTTTCTAACAGTTTTCCAAAAAATCGAGAAAACAAAAAAAAAATGACAGAAAAACGGGAATTTTTACGCAAAACTAGTTTTTGACCAAATCGATTTTTTTACATGGTTGTTATTCAAAAACTAATCACTGTAAATACTTGAAATTTTAACCAAATGTTTATGTTAGTGCTATCTATTTACAGTTTAATTTTCAAAATTTATTTTGATATAATAATTACATTTTGACATTTTTTGAGATATTTATAGACCACTGAAATTTTCGATTTTTATGAGAATTTTTTTTTGAAGTGTCGGTAAAAAAATTTTAAATGACCAAAAAAACTTGAAAATTTAATGCAAGGTTCCTTATGAGTTGTTCTTATTGTAGCTAAAAAAAATTAAAAATCGTTAGTCACAATTTTTTTTTATAAGCGTTTATAGTTCACAATTTTACGAAATATGTCGAAAACGCGAAAATTTGAAGAAATTTTGAAGTTGAAAAATCATAAAAATTTTTGTGTTTATAACTAAGGATTAAAAATACAACACTAAGTTTTCCATAAGTTTTCCTTCAAGTAGCTATAGAGAAAAATTTAAGCATCATTATAGGAAAAATTTTAAGTGCATTTGAATTTTAAATTTTTACAAAATAGCGTAACGATAACGATTTATCCTCAAACGATTTTAAACATTTGTTATTATTCCAAAAGTATAAGTCGTAGATACTTGAAAATTTTACCAGTTATTTAGGTTGGCATATTCTTTAAATAATTTAATTTTCAAAATATTCTGATTTTTTTTTTTAAGGTATTTATAGACGACTGAAATTTTCAATTTTTCTGAAAAATTTTTTTTGAAGTGTCGATAAAATTTCTTTGGCCTTATCAAAATACTTGAAAATTTAATACAAAGTTTCTCATTAGTTATTCTTATGGTGATAAAAAAATTATAAGAATGCATAGGCACAATTTTTTTTTATTAGCATTTGAAGTTCAAATATTGACAAAAATTCGTCAAAACGATGAATATTTGCAAATTATTTTGTAGTTCAATATTCATAAAATTGTTTGTATTTAATATTTATATCTAAGGTTAAAAAATGCAACACTAAGTTTTACATAAGTTTTGCTTCAAATAGCTATAAATAAAATTTGAACCGTTGTTATAGGAAAAATGTTTTAAGCGTTTGAGTTTTAAATTTTTATGAAATCCGGTTATATGTATATATCTATGATAATATAAGGTATTATGAATTATGATAACTACATGCAATGTTTTTGGAAAAATTGATTAACCATATTATGCCTTATGCAAAATGCGTCCTAATTGAAAAATAAAATATTTGTTTCAAAATAGAATAGAATATGACAATATTTAAATATAATATATCCTAGACTGACAATTCATCTCCTTTCAGAAATTCAGAATCGTTTTTCGTATACAATGATACCTATCATTGCATTCAAATCTAACCTACCCTATAGTCAGAGGTCCACCCCACCACCTAATGTACAACAGAACGACATCCACTTTTTTTATATCTATCTTTTATATCTGTTATAGATGAATAAATAAATAACCTGAACAGAAGGTATCAATAAATTGCTATTTAAGATAAAATATTTGCCTGCATAGATAAATACAACTAAGATCCACTTGAAAGATGTTAAATTGATTCCCATTTTAATTGATTTATTATCGTTTTATTTTAATTAAAGTAATAATTATGAATAATAATCTCAAATAAAATATTATTTAAAAAAAAAAAATGAAAATATCTTGACGTTCGAGTTTTTCGAATCTTTATGTCTAGATATATTCTGTTCATATTATCTATATGTATAATAGCGATTCACAATAGTATGTAAACGTGTTCTTTATTATTTCTAGTGGTTTGGATAGCACAAGCTCTCATCAGTGCGTGTCGATATTGAAAGGTCTAGCCAAAGGCGGACGGACAGTAGTTTGCACGATACACCAACCTAGCGCCAGCACGTACGAAATGTTCGATCACGTCTACATTATGGCCGAGGGACACTGCGTATACCAGGGCTCTAGTCAGAACACCATACCTTATTTGCAAACAATCGGACTTAACTGTCCGCAATACCACAATCCGGCTGATTTCAGTGAGTACCACAACAATATTATAAATACTATAATTCATAATAATATTATGTTTACCATCATCATCACGCTTCCATTTTCATTGACTGTTTTCCAACGCGCGCATATATTGTAATCATCGTCGTCCATGTGATGCTTGCTGTCGGGGTCACTCCGTCGAACTGCGAACTCTTCTTCTAACCGGGGTCGATCCGATCTCCGGTGGGCTGATAAATCATCGTGTACCGTGATCATCGACAAAACGTCTTCAATTGTACCTATATGCGTATAACATAAATAATAACTATATTTTAGGCACCGAGTAGTAGGTACGGATCCAGAGTGATGATCTGAGCGGGCCAGATTCACTTAAAACGTGCATTGGTATAATATCACACACATTTTTTTATCAGAAAAGTATCACACGTCATACAGTATATATATATTTTTTTAAATAATTTATTCACAAACTATTTGAAGAAATTAAAATATGAGAAAATTGGACAAGTGTGTTTGTGCACTGGTATGGACCATGACCCACCACCCCCTCACTGGATCCTGACTCCTGGATTTCTAATGGGAACCTGACGTAGAAATAATGATAGTAATAATATTATATTATCTTTGAAGACAATATTATATTATTATTATTATTGTTATTGAAGTTATTCTCCGTAACACAGTTTAAGTGGTCTCCTGACTACATAGCTGTATTATAATACTAACTCGATAGTGAAAAAATTATATATCGCTTTTAATGTTTGTTTTGTCGAAATTGATCCTATATCAACACGTGTAAAGTATTCCTATTTTAGAATATAAAGAGGTACGTATAACGTGTGTATATTATTTGATTAATATTACATATTTTTGTTAGAAGAAGAGGGGGTATACACACCTGAGTTTCCTGATGACCTTACAGTTTTATATTTAATTACAATTCTTTATTTATAAATCTTGTTTGTCCCTACAAACTTATAGCCGTATAACACTCGTATCCGACGGTCGACGAGTAGGTAGTAGATAGGTAGGTTTAGTATAGGTATAGTTTATTTTTCAGCATTTTTAACAGTATTTTATTACAAGTATAAACGAAAATGTCATCTTGATTTTACACGAGTGTATTTTTCGAATTGTAAAATATTACTGGTATTTATGTATTTAATGGTTTGCTTTGTTTTTAAAATAGTTTTCGTAATAATTAATATAATAAAATACAAATAATCCATAAACTAATATTTTAAATTTGTATCATCCTTTTTTAACTTAAAATATATAACTTGCCAATAATTTAACTTTATGTGATGATACCGCCTTGATTTATTTCACCTGCATGTCTGTGTTGTCATAGGTATCCAACAGGGGTGAACGCAGGAAAAAAATTCGGGGGGTTGAAAAATTTAAAGTAGGTATTCATAAATATCATATTATTCATACTGTATTACTCTCTTACTATATTTTATTTTAGACACTTATTCTATATACATATTATACATGTTACGTATTATAGATTAACTAATTATTTTTTGAAATGTTATTAGTACCTAATACATTTGTAGGTCAGATAATTTATTTTTTATATCTGCTATTTCTGGGGGGGGGGGTTAACCCCCTAACTCCCCCCTGCGTTCGCCACTGGTATCCATCATAACAAATCCACTTAGTATAGAATTACAATATAATAAACAGTATGTGGAAACATACTCATTACTCTCTACTTAACTATTTTATCTTATGGATTTTGGGTGATTAACCATCTATTCTTACTTTTTCAACTATTCAAATATTACCTGCAACCCTATATTTACTAAAACACAATATTTTCTATTCTATCTTATTATAAATTGTCCACTTACTGTCGAATATTTAGTAATATGTTTTTTCTTTTTTTTAATGTTATAGTTTTGGAAGTAGTGACAGGTGAATATGGAAATTTCACATCTCAACTCAAAACAGCAGCTATTGATAAATCATGGCGGACACCACCTCAAATCACCGATTCACGTAATATTTGTACTTGTTTTATTTTTTTTTAGTTACTTACTTATTTTCTTTCACTTTTACGTATTGTACTAAGAAATATCTCTTTGAGTAACATATTTTAAACTAACTGATCTTTGTGGTCAATAATTGCTTTTTTAAATTTCCAGGTTCATTGTTAAAAAGAAAATCTAAGAACCCTGGTCCGACTACATTGGTCTTGGTCAACCAGCCCTCCGAATTCAATAAATTATTAGTACTGATACACAGAAGTTTAATGCAGGTCTACAGAGATTGGGTTAGTGAAATATATTTTTGTTTATACATTTAGTTGTATTTCCAGCTATATGAAGGTATGTCTTATACCAGTTCCAGTCACCCACTAAATCTCTGATGGAGTGTACTCTGAGAAAAGAGTAAACACCCCAACTCATACCTAGTACAATACTTTATTGACGGATATTTTTTTTTCTTACTAGCATATTGATAGTAAATATGTACCTACCTATTATCATAGTTTATAATATGATATTTAAATGATAAAAAAAATATAATAGAAATACATTTTGAAATTGCCTGCTTAACGTCTCCGAAAAATTGGTGGTTATACCACTGAGCTATATTAGTCTTAGCACATCATTAAAGCCAATCATATTTTCTTAGCATAATAATTTTAAATGTTTATATTATTTAATAAATACAGATGTATTTTTACGACTAACAGTAGTAGGTGAGATTGTCTCGCAAAAGTAGGTTACATTAAAGAATATTTTTGTTATGATATTATAATATACTATAGTTACAAAAATAAGAATCTTTAACTACCTATATATATAGGTATATTGAAACAGTGCTTAAATCTTGAGAAGGTATCAACAAAAAGTTGTTTTAAATATTTGTTTACAAACAAATAAACTAAGCCATTGTTTTCTTTTTCATATTTTGTATTTAAATTTGAATTTTTCAAATATCTTGCAGTGGACCAACAAGACTTACCTAAAAATAATTTGAAAATGGTCAAATAGTTTTAATATATGTTTAAATTATACAACTCTTTAATTGTTAATGATATCCGTGATGCTTATAATTAACCTGAATTGGAATTAAATTAGATTCGGTAAATTTTACAGGTACCAATGAACTTCTTGAAAAGATAAGATTTAGTTTTTATGTAAAATATGTTGTTAGTTTTAAAATCTGTCAAGAAAGTAATTATTATGTAGGAAAACTATATAATAAATAAATACTAGGTCAATAAAGTTCCTCGTTATTATATCACATATTATTATATTAAGTAGTAGTAATAAAACAAAATCAATTCTCATGTAAATTGTAGGTTCTACAAAATCAGGTCACGCTAGTATTCAAAGTTCAAATATTCTAATGTTCTTAGAAATTAATCAAGTGCATTTACCATACTGTACCTAGTTATAATATATTATTAAAATTGGCAACTATTATTATATAAAATTTCAATATGATACTTAATGAAATGCAAATAAAACCTAATACATCGTAAAAAGTACCATTTTTTTTTCGAACAAAATATAGTTTCACTGTTAAACTCTTGAAAATATATCAAAATAACCTACCCAAAACACAGTTCCCATGAGACTTCCTCTTGTTCAAGGCAAGCAAGCGAAATGACTGGAATCAATGTCTTCCTTTCTTTATATCAATTAGGTATTCAATTAAAGAAATGATGTTGTTTCTTATCCTGAAATAAAATAAAAGCAAACATACAAAATATATTGAGTTTATATTGTTATTTAATGCATATTTCATACATTATATTATAATAGCATCACGATTTGACTATTTTGTTATAGACGGTTACTCATGTTAAAATATGTATGCACTTCCTCGTTGGGATTTTACTGGGACTTTTGTTTGAAAACGCCGGCATCGATGGTGGAAAGACTATCAACAATATCGGATTCTGTATTGTAACACTTGTATACTTAAGTTACACATCCATTATGCCAGCTATTTTAAAATGTAAATACAAATAATACGCATATCTAATATAGCATTGACAATTCAAAGGTGGGCATTAACTAGTTAAAAGGGTTGAAGTTAAGTTAAAAATGAATTTTTTTAAGCTTTTTAATTAGTTTTTTTTATTTCAAATCAACGCATGAACTTAACTAGTTTAATTGACAGTTGAAATAACTAAGCTTTTCTCGGTTGATTTAAAAATAATCTATCAAGTTAAAAAAATTTCGAAATTTTTCGTTTATATGTAAATATTAATATAAAATAAAAATAATCCAATACCTACTATAACAACACAGACATTTCTGTTCTTTTTCTTAATAAAATAATTTTGTTTATTGATATACCTAGTTTATTAGTTAAGAAATTCACTTTTTCTATGATTTACATACTAAAAAAAATAAAAAATAAATAAAAAAATAGATTAACTTTTTTTTAAACTGAGTTACGTTAATATTTTTTCCATATTAACTTTTAACGTATCGATTATGTGTTCAGTTAACTTAACTTGATTTATATATTTTCATTAACTTGCCCACCTTTATAATGAGTACTCGCGCGTGTCGCACACGGAAAAGTGTTTTATAATATTATGTCAATTAAATAGTATATTTTAATTTTTCAGTTCCATCCGAACTTCACATTCTGAGAAAAGAGTTATTCAACAACTGGTATAAGCTATCAACCTATTTCGTAGCGTTTCTCGTGACGAATATGCCTTTACAGGTAAGTCAATGATCAAATTATTACCAAAACTGTTCGTACGAACATATTTTCTCCATTATAACAATACCTAATATGCTCATTGTGTTTTCCACAGATGATGTTTTGTTTTATTTACACATCTATATCTTACTACTTGTCAGCACAACTGATGACGTGGACCCGATTCTTGATGTTCTTATTTGTTTGTCAGTTAATGACCCTAATATCTGAAGGCATTGGCCTCATTCTCGGGACAGCCATGAACCCAGTAGTAAGTCGATACTATCACTATGTAGTATGTACATTGTACATATATCAAATTCTGCTTACAAATCCTGTCCATTTCCACTCGAACTAATATATGATTACGCGTAATATTTCAGAACGGAGTCTTCATTGGTTCAATCATCACTTGTCTGTGTATTCTCTTCGCCGGTTTCTTAGTACTATTCAACCACATGCCTATTATCCTGTACTATGTGTCCTACATCAGTTACATGAGGTATGCACTAGAGGGGCTGGTTGTCTCCATTTACGGTTATGGTCGCGAACCACTGATTTGTTTGAACGAAGAAGGTTACTGTCATTACCGCTTCCCGGAAACGACATTCAAAGAGATCGGTATGACCGATGGGAAATATTGGACGGACATATCAGTAATGGTTGGATTTTTGTTCGTCATTGTGATAATTAGTTTTTTGACTTTGCGAAAAAGTTTAAAATGCCATTAACCCTGTCAATCTGTGATTATAATCTTTAAAATTTATGATGAACTTGTTACATTAACTGCTTGGTAAAAGATTTACCCAATTTACTGTAATTTAATATCATAATTATTTAATGTAAATATTTTTTTTGTTTAAGATTTAGGATTAACGGTATATTTATACTAAACTTAAGTGGTAGATAAACCTTTGCTATTTAGATTTATAGAACATTGTTCAATATATTATTTTTAATATTTTTATTTATGTTAACTGTAAGACGTGTTGAATTTAATTTTTATATCATTGAAATTAAATAGTGTTTATAGATGTTTAGGTGCCTATATATTATGAAGAGTACCCTTATAGTTTAGGTATCATATAACTATAATGTTTCTATCCATGTGAATTAGTACTTAATACGGTATGTTGATCGTAAAAATAAAATGCAATTAATTTTTCAAATGTTTTTAAATTGTATTTATTATTTATACTTTAGGAACAATAATTATTATGGGAATGCACGCACCATTGGTGGAAATCGGGGAGCTTGAGGGGACTTGGTCCCGCCCAAAGCCCACCAAGCCCCCCCCCCCCCCCAAATACTCTTGGAAACATAAAAATGTTGTAGTTTCATTTTCATATATTACATGCTTAAAAAACCAGAAATATAACACATAATAATGATTTGAATATTGGCGATTTGAAAACAACAATAAAAAAAAAATTTTTTCCAAATATCTACAAAATGCTACAAGTAGCACTTACTTTACACGTCGGCACTGCAACATGTGAGCGATCTTTTTCGGCTATGTGAAGAATAAAGACGTGGTTATGCATCAAGAATGTTTTACTAATCATTCTAATCTTCACATAAAGAAGGATGTAACAAAAAATATTGATACTTAATGTACTTTAAACGAATTTTCTAAATCCTCGAGGATGATGGTTTTAAAATAAAACATTAATTGTAATAAGATATATTTAACTATTTAACAAGACTGTTATTTTATAGTATTTTTTTTCTAATACAGTATACTTACCTATACTATACTATCATGTATATGTTATAAAATATTATATTATTAAATTTCAAATATAAAAATAATAATTGGACAGTTATTTTATATTTCCGTTCAGTTGTTCAGTTAAATTTTTTCCAATATTAAATTACAAATTTGTTTAATATTATTTATGAGCGGGTCTGGTAGCCCCCAACTTTTTCAATGGATTTCCGACTATGGTACATATAAAAATTATAAATGTATATCTTCAAGACTGTGCAAAATTATGAAGAATTCTTAATAATATTCAAAACTTTGAATCTGTTTAGAACCGCCAAATCATGAAAATTCAAACACCAATAATGTTTGACACTTTATAAAATATAGCATTTATATTTTATAGAACGCAATACTGAAGGGTAAAATAGCGCAATAATGTATGTAGGTTTATCTAAAACCATGCATATAAGCTTATTATTAGAACTTTTAAGAAAAAACATCCATCGTCATTTACGTATACCTAAATAATATTAATAAAGTCAAAAAGCGGGAAAGTGGATACCGCTTTGCTATACAGTAGGTTACTGTAATGAATGGAATTAAATTTGAATCCAATGATATTACATCATTGTATACGAGAAACGATTCTGAGCAGAGACGGTAAAAAGAAAAATTCATGAATTTCTATCTAAGATAATTTGTTCATTGCTGTAATTTTCACGTATTTAGTAAATATCGAACTTGAAATGCTTATAAAAAAAACTCATGCCTATATGCTTTTCAACTGCTATTGTAACAATATGTTAGGTGTCTTGAATTAAATTTTCAAGCTTTTCTACCCAACAAATAAATTTTTATCGATATTTATAGATAAAAAAAAACTAAAAAATTCGAAAAATTAAAATGGCAAGTAACAGCTCAAAACTAATCAAAATATGTTGAAAATTTTATCAAATATAGAAAATGCCTACATAAACATTCAGTGAAAATTTCAAGTATCTACAGTCATTTGTTTTAGAAGTACACCAAAATAAGAAAATCGCTAAATGAGAAATCTAGTGAAAATCCAATAATGTTGTAAAAATTTAAATTTCAAACGCTTATAAAACTTAATTTGACTTTCTGGTGGATATTTATTTTATGATAAAGGTTGAAAAACTTGAAAAAAATCTTTTATTACATTTTTATGAATTTCTACCTTAAAATAATTTGCGAATTTTCGTTATTTATACGTATTTTGTCAAAATTCAAACTTTGAATGCTTATAAAAAAAAATTATGACGATGCATTTCTTTTATTTTTCAACTGATATTGTAACAATGTGTTTGTTTTCTACCCAACAAATAAATTTTCATTGATATTAATTTAAAAAATAATAATAATGAACGAAAATTGAATATGCCTATAAATAATTCAACTTAAGTCGACATTTTTTGAAAATTGCATGGTGGATAGAATATGCTTATATAAACATAACATTCGGTAAAAATGTCATGTATCTATGGTAATTTATTTTAAATTTACATCAATAACCATAATCGATTTTGTCGAAAACTGATAGTGCGTAAAAATTCCCGTTTTTTTCTTAATTTTTAGTTTGTTTATCCCGATTATTTAGAAAAATATTGAGAAATTTTTACTTTTGCCTCTCCCCCCCCCCAAGTAGGTACCAACTAGATTCTGATCTAACAATGTACTGAAGTCGAATATCGAAGCATTTCTACTGTCCCAAAACGTGATTAAAGGCACACACAAAAAAAAAATACCCACATCATTGTAAAATCAATAGGTACATTCCTCGCTCCGCTCAAAATCTAAAATAAGCATGTTCATGAAATTAAAAAAAATATTGTCGATGATAAATATATTGATTATATGTATTTGCAGATTGCACAATTTTATGTGTACACGGAAAGAAGGTATTCGTAATAATAATTTGATTTTCAACTTCAGTTATTTCTGGTGAAAAAGTGAATCGGGTTGGTACTACTTTTGAAAGTTCGAAATTGAAAATTTTCAGAATTTTTCAAAAGCTCTGAGAGAAATAAAACAAAAATTAGAAAGTTTCGATCTTTATTAGTTTATTTTCAATTATAATTGTCGATGGAAATTTTTTAAACAAAGTTGCCAATAAGTATTATGATTACAGATTAATGTAGTTTAACAACAATTTGAGCGTAAATTAACAACTTTTTTTTTTAAAGGGATTGAATTTAGAATTTTAATACAATTTATCAAAATCGCGAAAATTTGCAAGTTATTCAATATAGTTATTGGAAATTAATTAAAAATTTAAAACAAATTTTTTCAATAATTAACAAAAGAAGAAATTGTGCCAGAAAGTCGAATTCATTTTTTATGAACATTTGAATTTAGTTTTTTTGACATGATATAAATTCACTCGTAATCATAAACTAACAATTTTTCATGGAACACTAATATTATTTTGTTGTATTTCAAAAACAAATATACTTACGCAGATGCTTGGTATTTTCTGTTATAATGTTTATTTTAATATTTTCTACACGTCCTAACATTGCCAATATATTTTTATTCTTTTGAACTATTTTTAGACATCTGAAATTTCAATGTTTTTCTCTTAATATTGATAAAATATTTTTCACTAGGTTAAAAAGACATTTTATAAGCATTAAAAGTTCAAATGTTGGCAACATATCAAAATCCGTTATCTATTTGATATCTACTTGCTCACTTAATTTTTAAAATAAAATAATTTTAGGCTCAGTCAAACAGATTAAAAAATTAATACAAGATCGTCCCTACGTTTTTCCTTTAGAAATTTAAAAATATATTATAATACTTGCATCCGATTTACTTTTATAATCAATCGATCGAAGTTTTAATTTTAAAAACCTCTGTCAAAATAACGAACTTTGGTAATTTTTTTCCAACTAAAATGTTCAAATTTATAACTAAGATTTTCAAATAAAAAATCACGACAGTATATAAATACATAAGTATATTATTATGTTTCGCGAATACACTAAATCTTCTTTTTATTCTACACTATTACAACATTTAATAAAATAATTGGGATCTGTATTTTACTTAAGAATATTATAATAGAACCATTGCGTTTGAATTGTTTTATTTTATATACCTACCAGCCAATTGAATTAATAACAAGTGATTTGGAAATAGGTATCTCATTGTTATTTTCGATATAACAATATATTATTATGTACATGAAATATAAAAGTATTATACACTGAATAGCAAATAGGTAACATATATGCTGTCTTGTAAATATTTATTACGCACTAGGGTCCTTGATCAAAGATACAGGACAAACACAGCATGCATACTGAATGAGCACAGGATAAACGCAGATTTTCCATCCTCCAGATCTTGAATATATACTCGTCGTCTTCTCAATCAGCCAGACGATCTCTTATAATTACCGTACCAAGGATGGCAGCACGACTTTCTACGGACCTTAATAATTCGTCTCCCCAAAGCCGATACTAACGGCCTCCATCGAACTCGTTCAGCTGTTGCAGCTTCCAGTCGATCACCATGATAGATATCTGATGACTATTATTCTAGATCCTCTGGTTTACCAATATTTTCAGAAGAATTTTCTACCACGGTATCAACTTTTGTTGATTTGTTGCAAGGACAGGTTTGATTTTCGGCAAAACAATCTCAAGCTGCATAGGCTAAGTACTGTAGGTCTAGTATGCGTTTTCAACGCTTGCTATCCAGTAATCTGTCGTAATATTTCCATAATCTATTTCTTCGATTACATCCGCAAAAATCATCCACCACAAATATTGACGTATATTTGCTGTATCATCTACCAGTATACTCATTTTTTTAGGAGCAATATTCGGGTTTCTGTGCACAGGGGTGGATCTTTGATATTTTTATGGGGGGGGGGGGGGGGGGGCACATACAAATTGTATAATTTTAATTTTAATTAATACCTAGGTAATGATTATAATTATAAATAGCGTCGATTCGAATCTCGGTCGACAAAAGTGTTCCAAAAATCTACAGTCCCAAAAAACCAAACAATAACAACCAACCAACCTACTACTAATGGCCTCAGTGATCAATCGAAGCTTAATTAAAAAAAAAAAAAAAATTATAAATAGATATCGATGTCACTTATAAAGCTGTAAGCCCTGTTTTATCAGTTTGAATGCAAATAATAATTATAATAGTTAATAATTGGTAGTATTATTCTTATTAACTGAATTTTTCATTTATATGATACCCGTAGTCACAGGGGCCAAGCATCGGCCACCATTTCCAAAACATTGAGATGAGCCGGCGCCAACTGAACCTGCAGACTTTTCTAACTCTTCTTCAACTCTATTCTACCAAATTGTCAGCGTGAGCACTTACGAATAAGGTCATATTCACTCCGTCGTCGGTCTTGTCACACATTTGGACATTCGCAAAGTCGTAGTTATTTTGTCTTTTTGACTACCTATTTTTCATTTTAAATTTTAAACGCCTCAAAGTTAACACAATAACACGAATAAACAGGAAAATTGAATGATCTAGTAAAATTTACAGAAACATTCAACCGAATATTAAATTCATGGAAATAAAATATAATAATGTATTATTATATAATGCCATTACATTAGTAATCAAAGACTCCAACAACATTGATTATTAATGTTGATCAGAAGAATTATTACATAGACTTAAGACTTTGAGAGTAAGGAAAAGTCAGGGGTTAAATTGGTACTTAATCTGTAACTTGCATTTAACATTAATAAACTTAGTTAAAAAATAAAATTTTTTGTTCAAACCTGATAAAAATACATTTTGATTAACTATACCTACTTGAACATTGTTTTCATGTATTTTTAGTATAGTTGTACTTGTATACTTATAATATGCTTTGGCTTTTTGCCCTATCAAGTATAATATGTTTTTAATTTTAATTACATAATAAATGAAGTCTAAAAAGTTTTGGATTATCTGATGTAAAATTATAGATACTTCAAACAGTTACTTAAGCTTCTAATAAATTAAACTGTACTAAAATATTTTAACATGTTGAAAGTATTTAGAAAGGTAACTATAGATAATTCAAATATTTAGAAATATACATGGAAGTATTAGAAAGTACATGGAAGTACTTGGAAGTACATGGAAGTACTTGGAAGTATACGGAAATACATGGAAGTACACATGGTTGGAAGTTTGGTTCAAAAATTGACTAGTGGTTTACCCCCCTTGAAAAGTCTAACGTTAAATCTATTATTACACGTAAATAGGTATACACTTTTGATTTATAAAGATACAAGTATACAACCATTATCCACTATCCAATTTCAGTGGTACCTAATAAGATAATTTTAAAGCTAGTACAATTTATTGTTCTATTATTGTTATTCATATTAATGGTTTTTATTTATTTATTACCTACTGACTTAATTTATTCTATTTATATTTTCTTAATTGTTCACTAGGTGTAGTATAGGTAATATATAACGAACGAACTCTTTTTAGCACAACTTTTGTTTTTATGATGAGAACCATTAAATTAAATTATTCATTTATTTTGTTATTTCTAATTATGCATTGTGTTGATTATCCATACTAAGTAATACCGTAACGATTCGTTGTGAAATATATAAAATTATAATTATGTATATATAAAATAATAAATCATTGCTCACAGAACCGCGGTATATAAACGATAAACATAAAGAATGAAACATAATAATTAATAATATTAATATTTCGTGTCTTAGAATAGATACGTTTAATCCGTGGCACTGGGATTTTCCGTTTGTTATCTTGGCTAATTGCTGGTTGTGACGGTATCCGGCATTTTTGGTAATTTACTAATTTAATATAAATAATATTCTACGGTCCGGTCCAGCGTCGCACTGAAGACCTCGTTTTAATTTTTCATAATATTATTCTACTCCAGTTCGTTTTTAGTTTTGAATAATTTCAGTTGTCAGTGCCTTGGTTTAAATCGATTTATAATAATATCATACTTATCTAAGATTTCGACTTTCAAGTCACGCACCGGTCAATCAAAATCTGTCGTAGAAAATCGTCAGACTGGTAGCCACTATTTTCGCGCTAAATAGATTTTCGATTTGGCCTTCTAACGATTTTCCGCTTTGCATGTGAGTATTATTTTATTGTGCCTTGTTTGAGAAAGATTCGTGCAAGCAGACATGGCGAATAACAGCGAACACTACCCGGTCACCGACTCGTCGACAACCATGTGCGAAGATTTCAAAAATGTCTGCTCCATATCATCGGAAAAAGTCGACTTTGTAGATGAATTCGAAAATCCGGTGGCTTGGCAAAAGAGGTGCAATCGGCGTAGCAATCAATCAGACGTACTGTTCGACAACTTGGACATGAAAGCCATTACGCTGGACCAATATGGCATGCGGTATGACAAACTGCCAGAGTTCATCAAATGGAAACTGTGAGTAACCCTTATTAGCAATGTCATACTAAATAATTTAAAAACAAATAAATTATGCTTATTGTGTAGTAGTGAAACACATATTAAATTATCATTTTTCTAATACTTTCCTTTAAATTATTTAAATAATGACCTTTAGGTAGTTAATTTAATTATCTAGTAATGCAAAAATATCGAGATGAAATGTTACAAAAGGAATAATTAATTGATAGATTACTCAAGTATAAATAATTCAAGATTTTCAAGAAAGAAATTTGATTTATCGATACTTACGTTGCAAAATCAAGCATCAAGCTGTTACTGTTTACTGCAAAATGTACTGACCCGTTATCAATTCAGACTTTGTTGCAACTCTGCATGTAACAAATGTCTCTTTTTGAAAAATCATGATTATCCTTTTAGTTTCTTTAACTGTTATAATAATTTAGTAATCCCACACTTCAATTTAAATATTAATCAATAGATGCTTCAAGCATTTTAAATTTACAATTTAAAAGAAAACTGTTTTCTTGTTCGATAATTTATAGTTTCCATTTTACCAAATCATTTACACTTTAAGTTTTGTTTCACTTACCTAAATTAAATACTTAAGATGGTAATATTTTTCAAGTTTGTTTTATATTTATTCATTTTAAACTGTTTGATTTATTAATGATTACCTACTATTAGAGTTGTTATGAACCATAATATTTAAGGTCAACCAAACCTGAACTGAACTTTTCTTTAAAATAACTAACTTAAACAGATCAAAACCTACACACTTGTAATGGAACCTGAACTGAACCAAACTCTTCAAATATTTTATCGAATTCAAAACGAACATTAATAAAATCAAAATTAGATACATTTTATTAATTATCTAAAATTGATTGATATTAAATATTTATTTTTTATTTCTATAGTTAGATTATTGAACCAAACTTTAGGTATTTGGTTTGGTTCGTTACATCTCTACAGTCTACCTACTGCGTATTGTAATATAATTGTATTTAACTTCATGGAGGATGTGCCAATATTTGTAGCTATTATTAATATGATTTTATAAGACAATACAATAAATCATAATTAATTAGGTTTGGTTGTTTTAATTATAATGATTTATTATATTATATGTTATGATTTAAATAATATTTAATTTTATTAAGTATTAAACATTTATTAAGGGGCTAGGTATGTAAGCATTAAAATATACCAAATTAACAATATGAGTTTTATGCTTCTGCAGCTGAATTATAAAATATAAATTATGTAAATGATATTATGATTATTAAAAAGAAATGATTTTATTTTTAGATTTGGTTATAACTTAGTTATATGTTATGAATATATTGCTGAAGGAAAGGCGAATAAAGCTTTGGAAATTATTGGTGAAATTGAAAGCATATTATCATCTATTGGAAGTAATGATAATTTTTTGAAGTCTATTAAGATAGCTCTCAACCACATCACATTTTCAATGAAAGGTTATTTGTTGAAATTATGTTCAAATAAAACCATGGTTTGTAAAACATAATCTTTAGTTAGAAATCCAAGTAGAAATCTTGACTGTAAAGTTTAAACTGATATAAATTATGTTAAGTAGTAAATTAAATAAATTGTTAGTTAGTTCTATATCACCTATATAAGATGGTAATGCATAGGCGTGTCCACGGGTCATGCTTGTCATACACAGGTATGACCTGCTAATTTCATCAAACTTACATTGTACGTTTTTTTCTCAATTTCTAATTTCATATTAAATTTGTTGTTTTTCATCATGTGTATGATTCAGAATCATATCCCCCAACCCTAACAGAAATTTTTATTTTTTTTTTTGAGTGGGGGGGGGAGGATTGGCAGTTTCCCCATCCCCTAGATATGCTACTTTTGTGCATGACCTGTGAATGAGGTCTAGACACGCCTATGTGGTAATGTAAAAAAGAAAATATTGTTTTACAGTTATTACATACCGAAGCTTTAATATAATAATAATTTGTGGTATATTTCTATGAGTCTATATCATAGTCTCCAAATCAAATAACCGTCCTTAGTTTTATCTAATTTTTTCATTTACATTGGTAAGTTCATTGGAAGTGACTCCAACAATGTATTAAGTTTATATAATTTATATCTAGTATGTAAAATATATACAATGAATAAATTTATTTATATAGACCTTAGGGTCGTTTATATAATAAAGCCCCATGGTGTTTGAAAAAAAAAAAAAAACGTTGGTAAGCATATTTAGGGTGAGGAGAATTATGTTTTGATTAGATCTACGTATTGACAGGTGTAATGATACTATAAGAAATTTGATTGTACTGAAATAAAACATAAGTCACTTGTTTGCTAGTCTTCAAAACTTTATCCACCCAGGCCTTCAGAGCCTCAGCCTGCTCTTATAGATAGGGAACTCTAAAAAATGCATTGCTCAATAATGTTATTAGTTTTGTATTTACATAATTACCTACAACATTTTTTTTTACTTTAAATCTCCATGTAATAAATAACAGGATTTCTGCTTATAACACGACTACTATAGTAATTGTTATTTTAACCATATTGATTATGTTTGATGTTAATTAATTATTATTGTTTTTTAGGCATTGGAGCATTTTATTATGCCATATAACATGAACAATGCTAATAAAGCTGGATTATTTGGTATTCAAACATTATTCTTTTATGAGTATGGTTTATCTTTTGCACAAATAGCAAGAGATAGCGCTCTTAAAGCATTATCACTAAATGGAACTGAAGCGGAATGGTATTTTTTGATGGCTAAAGTATTAACGAACTGGCAAAGAACATGTGGCAATTATTTTGAATGTTCTGAACAAGAAATTAAGGCATCTGAAATGGCTGTTAAACTTGGTAACAAGGATCATCACAAATTGCATTTAGTCCATATATATCAACGGATGAGTAAAAACATGAATAAAAATAAAAAAGCCAAAAATACAATTCTAGATGAGTCATTAAAATTGATTATGTTAGTTTTATTTGTCAAGTTTTATTAGTTGTCAATTATTTTCTTTCTAGCCATTTAAATTATTTTTATGAACATTTTTTTTTAGTGAAGTCATAGACAATACAAAAGATTTGCTTTTGCTAAAAAGTTGTTTAATTAGCTTATCGAAAATTTCTCAAAATCAAGAGTATAACAATGATATTACTATCATCTTGAATCAACTTATTGATACATTAGAACATAGTGATAATGGTTATGTTCATGGGGCAATTGGAAACTACTATTTGTTTAATAAAAAGGTAACTTGGTACATAATAATATGACAAACACATACAAATGTACAACCAATGCTATACCTATATGAATCTTGGAAAAAAAGTCCTAATGTACAACGTTACACCACCTTTAATAATATAGACTTGATTTTAGGTGTTACCTTTTATTTGTGTGACGATTGGCAGTCGTATGTATACTGATAATCGTTTCGATATAATGATAAAATGTAGTAATAACTATAATGTTATAATGGAATAACATATACAATAGTCAAAGTCAATAATACATAAATAAATATAAAATATAAAATACATAAATATAAAAATATAATAATACAATATGCAAAATAATATTTTAATCACACCTCTTTCTGATATTGTGACTTATGGCTGTTAAAAAATCTAATACACCAATTTTTCCAACATAAGTATAACTTAGTATACCTAACGATGATAACTTGTCGTGCAATATAAATATATAATTTATAGTTTGTACTTTCGGAATTTTGCAGAATGTCTTGTTAATCGGTAAATTTTTCACTAAACTTTTGTCTGGGACTTTTTTCCTAGTGTGGGACTTTTTTTTCCGTTTAGCACCTATATTGCATATAATATATAGATTTGCTTTTCACCATATAAAAAGTAAATCTAAATTTATTTATTAAATAATGCGATACGTTTTTTAAATTTTTTTATAAACTTTTTAGGATTATGTAAAGGCAAATTTTCATCTTAAGAAAGCTTATGATGTCAAAAGCTTTGGTAATTCTATTGATTACATTTATACATTCTATAAAATAAATCCAAAAACCGCGCCAATAGAACAAATGATGGTAGACTTGTTGAAAAGATTTCCTCATCCTGTTCACCAAGAAAAACTTCTAAGTCAAATTGTATCATATTTACTTCTAACCAAGAATGATCTTATTCGAGCGCTCAAGTACATCCCAATGTTGTTGAGCATTAAAAATGTGACTTGTGTTTACAGCCTTCAGGTATATGAAAAAAAATTTTATTTAATTTTTCGTTGTACTAAAAACATTGTTGTAAAATTGTTTATAGACACATAGAACCAAGTTTAGTGAATATACTAAAGAAGTTAATTTGTTAGACGTTTTATCCGAAAAACTCTCTATAGCATTAAAAAATACAACATTGTCAACAGATGATCACGAAAAAATTATAGAGGTTATGAAAATACTAGAATCATATAAATTATATGTATCAAGTTTGATGAAAAATAAAGAACACATTTTTGGAAACAAAGTTACAGGCAATACTAAAGCCAAAACTGTATCCTATAATATTGACAGAGAACGTAAAGAATCATGGACC
The DNA here is from genome assembly GCF_037042655.1 of Diuraphis noxia. Taxonomy (NCBI): domain Eukaryota; kingdom Metazoa; phylum Arthropoda; class Insecta; order Hemiptera; family Aphididae; genus Diuraphis; species Diuraphis noxia. The sequence continues at coordinate 4,567,404 of NW_028301715.1, read as the reverse complement.
CATATAAATTCTAAACAGATTATGAATCCTATCCAGAGTAAGGAAGAAGAAGGTAATTGGAGAACTTTAAAACCAGATTCTACACCAAAAACTACAATTTTTATGCGTAATAACCCAACTCAGATTAAAAAACCATGGTGAGGAAATCAAAAAAACTTATAAATTGAATTCATAAATAAACGTTTTTAATATGAAATCAATTAATATAATATATTAATTACTTTTTAATATTATGTACTGTGCAGTTATTGTTGTTAATTAATTAATTGTTAAATATTAATCTGCAGTTTAAAGTTATTTATTATTTTATGCCTAATTTATAATTTTTACTAATAAGTTGATTGAAATATTTTTTTTTTTATTAGATTAATTATTCTTTTTTAGAATGGTGTCAATAGACAATGTTTTCGCCAACAAAACATGTTCTATAATCAACCTATTTTAAAAATATATAACAGTATCAGTAATGTTTGATTTGAATTTACAATATTTGATTCAATTTTGACTTTAAATTATTGGTAGTTATTGGTAGAAATTTAATCTTGTTAGAATTAAATACCTTATTATCCTCTCTCACAGCATCCTATTGTTTTGTTATGGTCATACAATATTAATTCTAAAGTCAATTCTCGAAACCGAACACATGAAAAAATAACCTATGCGCTATTTAATCTATATATATATATAATAAACTTGATTTATTTAATAAGTTTTACATAAATATTATGTGATAATACCAAAAGATTGTAATTTAATCTGCCCAGCCACTACACTATTACTAACTATATTCCATCAGCAATATATTATTGTATTTTTTTTGGAATTAAAATTAAAAAAAAATATTTTCTAAATAACTGATAGAATGAATAGTATAACGACTAATTTAATTAATTTAGTTATTGTTATTATTTGTTATTTAAATCAGAGGTTAGTTATAATAATATCAGGCAGACTGTACTGGTGAGATATTAGGTAACTTTTAGAATACTGTTTAATAAAAGTATTTAATGCCGTATTCTGAATACTTAATAGTTATTATAAAACATTTTATTTTATATTTATTGTTTTGCTATAAATCTTAAACTATCAAAGTTTAATATTTTGACACTGACTATGATTTCAAATTTTACTAAAGGCAGGTATCATTATTTTAATTTCTTAAACAAAAAATATCTTAAACTATTCGGAATATTATTTTTCATTATTATTTGAGTATTTATTCCAAATATTTTTCAAAAGTATTTAACCAAAGCCTGCAGTCAGCTTTAAGCCAATTTAAATTAACTGTTGACATTTAAGAATATTCTTTCTATTTCCAGATTTTGTTAAAAAACATTTAATCCATTTATTTGTTTGAAATATTTTGAAAAAATCTATTTTTAATGCCTGTTTATGTTTTATTTTGTTTCAAAAAAATTACCTAAAAAAAAGATAGTTTTGGAAAACAATTTTTTAGTTAATTAATATTTCAATATTTTATATTGGCATATTGTATTTAAATTAAAAATATGGTCTCAGTATCGACTGTTTACTGATACCTGCAACCTGCTGACAATCTGATACCACATTTTTTATTTTTATTTATGAAAATATTGTCTTACAATAACCCTTTTGTTTTGCATTGTCTGAGCCTCTTGGGCGATTATACTTTTTGGAAACATTCAAGAATGTTTATTGTAGAAGAGTTGTTACTTGTATACTAGAATAGTGTACTGCATGTAAATTTTATTTAAAATAAAATGATTTTACCTACATTAATTATCTAGTGTAAGTTGATATTTAGATGTACACTTTTAGTGTTTGTTCGATTGTGAGCATAACTCAAAAATAAAAAAATTATCCAACTGAGTTCACTTCGTAATAAAAACAATTGTTTTCTAATTTTCTAAACAATTCATATTCTGATGAATGACTTATTGAAACATAAAATTTAATATCAGTATATCACTAATGCTTTTTTTTTAATTTTAATATGCCAAGCAATGGCCTCTAAAACTTATTTAAACTCATTACAAAGTAAAAGGTGATATGTATGTCAGCAACATTGTGATACGCATATTCCTCACTTTTTTCTGTGTGTTACATTCTCCGTCTCTTATTGGTCGCACATATTAAACCATAAAAATCAGAGAACCTAACACATAACAAACCGTAGGGATGCGCAAACAAGATTCAAATACATTGGTTAGGTTATATATAAATGAATATTTTGTCATATTTAAACCGATTAGGGCAAAAATGATTTTATTTTGTATTTAATAATTAATAAAAAATAAATAGCTTTTAATAATATGTATTGCTATATAATAATAATAAATTGCTTTATTTCACTAATAATTGTTTTCTATATTTAAGAATGTCAGATTTTAAACTCATTACTGCTATATTAATTTGGCACCTTGTATAAAATAATAAATGTCATAACATAATACCTCACCCTTTCACTGACTACATAAAAAAAAATTAACTAAAACTATTAAAAATTAAAACAATAAGATGCATCATATTGGAAATAAATAATCTATTCAACGTCAATTAGTAATCTAGTTACCTTTAACACTAACTATATTATCACACTATGTAGGCCTTTATATTCCACTGCGTTCCCCTGCTATACATTTATTTAAACACATTTTTGGGTAGATTGTAAATACGCGTATATTATTTTAAATTATATAATACACCTAATTCTTTATACAATCGTGTATGCTTGTGTTTGCAATTGTGTTGGTACTATTATTGTAATATTGGGTTAATAGACATATTTTTCCCGACACGGTGAAAATTATAAAAAGAAAGAAAAATATTTAATGTTTTTTTTTCTTCAGAAAAACGTAATTTAGTGTACCTACGTTTAATCGATTAAATACATAATAATATGTAAAATCACTGATACATTTTATTGAAAATCATCGTATGTCCGTACAAATTCTCTCTACCGTCATTCAAAAATAATATTGAACGTGCCTACGATTAATCGAGAATAGCGTTAAAGTTTTTCTAATTATTCAACAATATAATAATCACATACAAGAACCTATAATGTGTCAAACCTGAGAAGAACTTCTCACAGTCAAGCACCTTCTTATCTACTGTCGAAACTACGTTGAAATCAGAAAAAGCCTAAGAATATCTGTCAATCTCTTCGAAGCCCTTAGCCTCATCCCTTAGCAACATCAACATCATCATTGTCAAAAAATATTGATATGTGTACAACTTAATCGAAGAAAACCACTGTATCTATTTACTTATAAGTAACCAATATTTATTTAATTCAAGCTTATGGCCTAATAGCTGTACCTAGATGTACCATGATTAAAAAAAAAAAAAAAATCATAACCCTTAAAAATAAAACTTGTAAAGTAGGTAAGTAAGTTTATTGCCTGGTATTAGTATTGTCGTATTGCTTATTGTAATTAAGTGATCAAAATATTACGGAAGGATGGAAAATATAAATTATAAAAAGTTGTCGAATTCTCGTTTCCCATAATATCCTCACTTCGACCACTAAGCCTATATTGTCTAAGGGGTAATGGGAGGAGAGGCAATTGCAATTTGCAAATATATTAACTATGTTTAAGGAAATCTTAAATTGGGATAAAAATTTGAAAATGCACTTGACAGTAAGTACATTCTTTGTGTAACGTATCAAAGTCTGAATTGCCTATATTATGATTAATATTGACATTTTGATAAATGGTATATACCTTTACACACCTTACTTATATCGCATAAAACGGTAAATATTTACAAATTTCAACGCATGTCACAGATGACCAAATAAATGACTGTAAAAAAAATACATTTACGGTATAATAATTGATAATACCTATATTGACACCGGTCGATGGCGTATTGGCTTTGGCGTTGAGAATAAATTAGTATTAAATTGATTATTCGTATTTTGTATTAATTTTACGTATCATAACCACAACATGAAAGATGAAAATCAAACATTGGCGCTGAGCGGGCACTCAGCACTGTCATGGACTAGCAAACCAAATGCTCGAACACCATATGATTGTCAGCCTGCGTTCGTTGTTTCTTCCAGGTGCACCTGGCGTAGTCTGTGACTCGCGACTGTCACGACTCACGAGTCGGTGAAACACTGAAACTGGTGTTTCGCTCGTAACCTTAAAATCTTGTTGAAAACAAATAGTTCTCTCTTTTGGCGTTCTTAGCCTGCCCTCGTGTAACAATCTTGTAGTCCTGTGGTAAGTAATTTCGAATTATTTTAATTATTGTATAGCAAATGCGTTGCCTTTGCGTACGCGTTCGTATCAATTGTGCCACAGTCAAGGCGTGTCGTGAACGAAATCCACGAAAGACGGATCCATCGTAGTCGACGGTCGTCTGTCGGTTTTCAGACGTAAACGTGCCACGAAATAAATGCCTGAGTACCAAAGACAATATTTTCTCAGCGATAGAGTTCACTATTTGCAATTATAGAAATATTTCCCCAGTGGCGTTTACGGAGGAGATTTTCCTATAGAATTCTCGCACATTTCATTCACGACGTTGTCCCTGTGCACATATTATGTGCGTCGCGTTCGACATATTGCTATAATATTAATGTTCCATTATTATGAATTGTATTATGTGATTACAGCAAAAGCGGCACAATGGGTAAAATTATGAAATCTGGTAAAATCGTGCTGGTGTTATCTGGTAGATACGCAGGCCGAAAAGCTGTCATTATGAAGACCTATGATGAAGGTACAGCAGAAAGACAATATGGTCATGCGCTGGTTGCTGGTATAGATCGTTACCCTCGGAAGGTAACCAAACGTATGTCACAGGAAAAATTAAAAAAACGATCTAAAATCAAACCTTTCCTGAAAGTAAGACTAAGTTTTGTTTGACACATTATTATACCGTTACATCTCACTCATATGTATGATTTAATTATTTTATTTTTAAGCTTTAAGCTTCAGTTTTAACGAGATTAATTTCTATATAAATTGAATTTGTAAGATGACACTACACTTGAGTACGTTGTATCCATATTACGTGTTTTTTCTGTTACTCTAACTTACGATAAAACTAATTTACATCCAGCTGAACCGATATTTGTGCTATGTTAGCTTTTACGTTAACATTTATCTGTTGCCAAACTTATAGGTAAACAACTTCTGTGTCTGTATGTCAGTTTTTTTATGATATTTAAGTTTTTGAGCAAATTACATTTAAACATTACTTTATTTTATACATTCTCATTTGTCATTTCTTACACAATAAAGCATGTACAAACATAGAAATTGATCTTACCTTTGAGTTAAGAGTTCACTCTACAGCCCATACCTATGCCAGGATGCATTTGTTGCTTTGCTGTCATCCTATTCAAATTTGTTACCTTGTAACATATGATAAGAGATTTGAAATATTCTGATAAATGTATCCTATTAAACTAGGTACACAGTTTAAATTAGAATGCATAACATAAAATTAGTTCTGCTGGATATGTACCTAAAATGTTTTAATTTGTAAAGAGCAGAAATCACCTTGTGATTATGAGTTATGTGACATCTTCTTAAGTGTAAGAATCTTCTCAAATTACAAATTTTATTTTTATTTAATGTATCATTCCTTTCAATTTAACATAAACAGCACACTGTCACTCTTCTTAACTTCCTAGCAGTATTATGATTAATATAATAAAACTGCTACCTGGTACCTATGGACATTTTTCAAATTAATTATTGTTTATTTACTATCCATCTATTATTATGGTTTACAACAGTTACATTTTTGAACTAGTGCTAACAATTTATAAGAATCCATTTTTTTTTTGTAATTTAAATTTGTTTATAATTTTGGTTGAGTATTATTAAATATTAACATTTGTAAATTGTAGCTTTTAAATGTAAAGCGAAATTTTAACCATGGATCAGACTCATATTTTAAGCATTATTGTTTTAATTTAGACAATAATAGGTTTTGTGGTTACTTATTATTTATTAGTATTAGGTATATATATAATGTGTTTAAATGTTTACTATTTGTATTAATTTCCATATTATTTTTTCAGGTGCTCAATTACAACCACCTTATGCCAACTAGATACTCTGTACAAGATGTAACAGTAGACAAGGTTTCACCTAAAGATTTAAAAGATCCTATGATTAAAAAGAAATACCGTTTCCAGACCAGAGTTAAATTTGAAGAGAAGTAAGATTAATAATTTTATTATAGTATTTTATACCTGTAACTCTATCCAGAATAACAATGCCGCAGACGTAAACCGGTCAAAACTTCACATGCATCCCCACCACAGGCCCTGTATACTTGACGGCAAACGTGCCGTCTTTTACAACCTAAAATTGGTGACCAATCATAGAGTGAGTATACTCAGCTAAGGAGTCTGGATGTCATTCTGTGTTTCATTTGGATACGCCAAAGCGGTGCATTCTTATTCTGGATAGAGTATAAGTTATATTGAACAAATTGCTTGATATAATAACGTGCGCTTTTAACTTCAAAAACAATTGTGGTTTTAACATTATGATTATTTTATATACAATACATAGTACATTTTAAAATTTATCGAGTATCAGCCGATTACTATATGACAAACCTAACCACTAATAGCTCGTGAGTCTAAGCAATGTAACATGTATAGATTTGTATTCCTTAATTTAATGCCTCACTTTCTGATATATGGTCATTCATATTTATATTTTTTAACATTAAAATCAAATTCTAGACATGATACTATTTTGTGTCCATTACATTCCTAAAATTTAAAATTTATCATTTTCTAACAACAACTGTGAAGCCGTTGGGAGTACTAATAGAATAACTATTCTTTATCAACAATATATTATAGTCTGCATCAAACTGACATTTGGTGATTCCGCCTACCGGTGGGATGTGTTACAGGTGATACCACAAATTTATTTGATATACCTGTAGGAGTCCAGTTTTTGTTTGCATCTTTCCTAAAATTACCAATTACTTTGTATTGGCAGGTGGCAAATCACCACAAACCTGTTTGTTTAATGCTAAACTAGGCCAGGGTTATTGTTTATGAAGATTTTGTGAGTTCGCACCTACAATACACCCATTTTATGTTGTCGTGTCTCTTAGATACAATTTTTACCAAACCCTTTTTTAGTTTTACAAAAATTTTACTTTGTAGCTTAAATATTAGATTGAGTTGACTTTTATTATTAAACTTAAGTCAAACATAATCTGTTCTATCTTTGGGTTTTTACCAAATTAAAATTTTTAACTAAGCTATTAGTATCTTTAGAAAATATTAATATTTAAAAATGCCCATTGCTCCTTTCAAAATTTAGATATTGTCCAAAACCATTTATTTTACTTCTAAGTTTGAAAGTAGGTCAATTCATTATTTGTAAGATAAAAGACAAAATGTGTCATGGCTGTAGTAACATCCTCTCAACATATTTTATATTGTAGAATATGTGTGAAGTTGTTATATTGAAAGTCAAGAACTGAAATTTACTAAAATTAAAACATGAAGACTAGAGATAAGGAGGCCAAACTCTACCACAAATAGAAGTAATTTATTCTTAAAGATAAATTTGCGCTGAATACGATGGTGAAATTCTAATTTAAATACCATTTTCAGTTTTTTAATTATAATTTTTTAAAGGTAATAAAGTCAAGTATATCCCTATCTAATACGGGTTAATTATACTCTAAGCCAGCCTTGGATTTGACCGACACGCAGGCTGGTGGAGAAATTAGTCTGTGATGTTTTATAGAACCAATTTTTGTGCAGGCGTCCAGCAGAGTTTGGCCTCCTTATCTCTAGTCTTCATGATTAAAAATATAAAAAAAGGTTCTGACAAAATACAGTTGTTAGGTATAATTAATTATTTAATTTGTATATAAATTATACCATCATTTCAATTTTACAATCACACTAGTTGAAATACAGAGATATGTTATTAGTATACAGGGTGATTCTTTTATCAAAAAACACTCATTATTTAAAAAAGTATTGACTTTTTCAAATTAATTTTTTTTCAAAATTGTAGATTTATACTCTTCTTGAATTGTTTATTTTTATTTTTTTTTCACCATTATATTTATTAGATAAACCACTATCAACTTTTGATTTTCAAATGGTAACCTATACTTAAAATTTCATAAATTAATAAAGTTATTTTTTTTATTAATTATTACGTTAAAATTTCGAATTTAGCGCCAGTAGTTTATGAGTTATAAGTATTTAAAGTTTAGATTGGCAGAGTGGAGTGGTACGGGGTTACCCCGCAAAATTTTTGTCCACTACTCCGCTTGTCTAAACTTTAAATACATATAACTCATAAACTACTCGTCCTAAATTCGATTTTTATGTATCAACATTTTTAGAAAAATATTCTGCTTTGAAATATGAAATTAAAAAACTATGTTGCCATTCAAAAAATTAAAACACTTAAAAAATGATAAGAATAAAAAATATTAAAAAAAATATATTTTTAATAAAAACGTTGGTTTTTTAACAACTTGAAACTATGTAAAAAAATATTTTTAAAAAATTCAATACTTTTTTAAATAATGAGTGTTGTTTGATAAAAGAATCACCCTGTATTGTATATAAAATTTTTTTTTTTTTCCTATATTCTATTTCTATACATGTGTTACACAGAAAAAAATAGTTCCTTGTGCATTTTGAAAATATTTTAAAATATTGAATACTTATTTTGATCAAAATCTTTTAAAAGGTCTCTATAATCATTTTCAATTCTTTTCCACTGAATGTGATTTTAAAACAATTTTCTTGATATCTAACAAATACTTATAAATATAGATACAAATATGCTAATGGTTCTTTTTTAGTCCTTTTTAATATAAAATGTATTAATATTATATTTTTAAATAACTAACTTGATTTATTTTGTTTACAGATTCAAGTCTGGAAAGAACAAATGGTTCTTCCAGAAGTTAAGGTTCTAGTTGACATTGTGTAAGATTTATCATTTTATTGGATAATAAAAAAAAAAAAAATCTTCATCAATGTGTTATTATTTAATAAATTAAACCTCATTTTATGATACTGAGTGATAATGTATGATATCTCATTAGATTAAGTTTTACTAAGAAAATATGAACAAAAGCACTACTTGTTCAACTTTGTATCGAAACTTATAATTATTGTGTAATACACACATGACACTTCTAGTAATCCATTTAAAAAAAAAAGTCAAACAGAATGTAGTATTAAAATTTTGAACTTTCATCTATTATATAATTGATATCGATAATCTAATGCAGCGGTTCTCAACCTGTGGTACGTGGAAAGCTCATAGGTGGTACATGAAGAAAATCTGCCTTTATAACAAATTAATTTATTAACAAAATTCTATACATATAACTTAAACGTTTACATTAATTAATTTACATTAACAACGTTAACCAAAAAAAAATGGTCAGGTGGTACGTAAACATTTTCAAATTGTGTAGGTGGTACGTGACTAAAAAGGTTGAGAACCGCTGATCTAATGGATAGTGTCGTGCTTTGTTTTAAACAGAACTCTAACAGCAGCCTCTTCAGCTTTTGGGAAAGAACTGTAGCAGTTAGTTTCATTATAATTATTGACTATTTATGGTTTAGGTGCTGTATTAAATCCCTATTCTCAGAAACTATGTAGAGATATTTTTTGTTTTATCAATATTTTGACCTGTTCTGTATCATCTACCTCTTGCATTTAAATACATCATTAACTTTTAGTGCTTGTGAACAAAATGCAACAGGTCAATAAATTTTTATGTAAAATTACAGCTTAATATTCTCAACAAATTTAATTTAATTATTTGTCACCAAATATAATGAGACTGCCACTGCCTGTAATCGATATTACTTTCTAGTTATTTTTTACAGCGCCTATTAAATATATGGAATACCAAGGTTTCTAAAAAAATATATGATGTTGGCTAGAGAATATTATGATCAATTGGCAATTTTGTTTTAGGCAATATATTAAAAGGACAACAGTTTTTTATACAACTATCATCGATAAAATTTCTCATTGCATGATAACATGAACTACTAAGCATTTATCTATTTTATGACCAGTACTACAAGCATACTCATTTGTTTAATTACTAAATTAATATATTCAATAGCAATTCAAGAGTGCTACTAGATGCATCCAAATGATCGAGCTTTGGTTGTAGCATTAGGTATTGTAATATGTATATTCGATGTTAAGTATTGTGATTCAATGTTTTAACGTTATCCATCAATAAATAATAGCAACAGAGGAGTAGTATTGTGCAAACAGATCCTCCTCTGCTGTCAGTTCTAACCAGGAAAAAAAATGGAGCTTGTCCTACGAGTTATCCAGCGAGTGCGAACGAATTCTATTCTGATTTCTGACCATGCTGTTCTGCCGCAGTGCGGTGCGTCTGATGCAGCAAATACTAGCTGTTTTGTTTTCACCGGACTCACGTAGGACACGGCGTTACAGTTTTGTACCCCAATTTCTCCCATTTTACCACCTAGTTGATGGTGGTATCGGTGATGGAAGAAGTGGCGGCCAGCGTTTCAGAAGGGCTAATGGTAGGAACACACAAGTTTTGGTCGCTGCCTTGAAGCACTCTCTCAGCGGCTGTGGTATATCTCAGCTAACACTGCTCCTCATGTTTATATAGTTATATGCATAATTAAAACTACATAGAAATAATAAAAATGTTTATGAAACAAACTATGTAACATTGCTTAAGACGATTTTCATAATTTCTAAGCAATGTTTTGTAATAAACAATACATAAGTGAAAGGGGCTAGGTAATATTCTTAGAAATATATAAGTTGTCATTCTAATGTGTAATAGTATTACACACATATTTCATATTCTAGACCAGCGGTTTTCAACCTGTGGTATACGTACCACTTGTGGTACGCAGAGAGCTCATAGGTGGTACGCGAAGAAAATCTTCCTTTATAAAAAAAAATTGGTACAAATTATTATTAAGAGGACGTGATACCCGCATGTGTTGTCTCCGTCTTACAAATGCGTAACATGGTACATTTTTCGCTCAGCAGAACACGTGTAGCTCCGTCAACTTAAAAATTAGAGTGAACTGACCTCTCATAAAATTTAAAGGTAAGATTATTATCTAGACAACCTCAATTGCTTTTTATTTTATATCAAATTTAAAGCGAGTTATGAGTATTTTAAAATTGTGAATTTTTTTGCATCTTAAAATACTCATAACTTCCTTTAAAATTTAAATATATTAAAAAGCATATGAGGTTGACTAGATAACAATCATACTTTTAAATTTTATAAGAGGTCAATTCACTCTAATTTTTAAGCAAACGGAGCTACACGTGTTCTGCTGAACGTAAAATTTACTTGTAAGACAGAGACAACACGTGTGGGTATCACGTCCTCTTAACATTAAATATTATTTGGCTTATTTAATGTTTATTTGATGGTGTGGAGGTCGTTTGTAATCGTAGCAATTAAGATAACAATATTCTCTTTAATATAATATAAATTGATAAACTTTATCGGATAAGCCCGTCAAAGCGTATTCATATGTATTCACATATATATAACACAAATGTATACATTATTAATAAGCAAAAAAAAAATGGTGTAAATTGTGTAAATGGTACGCGACTATAAAAAGGCTGAGAACCGCTGTTCTAGAATAAACTTAGGGCATTGATTTTATAATATATTATATTATAATATTATAAAATCAATGCTTAGGGTAAATATGAATAATGATATTAAATTAAATTTAGAAGTGTTTTAACGGAAATATATTTTTTTTCAAGAAAATTAGTTGAAAATTTTTAACGACCAACAGAAAACATTTTAATGTAATTTAAAATATTTTAATACAAACTATGAGGTAACCTTGACAAACTTATTGAATATTTAACAGAAGAATTATATTCATTTTGAGCTACAGTAAAATATAATGTCAACAACATTCAACAACAATTATTTAAAAAAATAAAGATAATTTATAATTTTTAAGCAATTCAAACAGTAAAAAAGACAGTAGTAGTTTTCATTTGAGCAAAACAATATATATTATGGAATAATATGGTTAAATACATCATACATGTTAATAAATTCGTTGGTTTTGAGATCAGAAATCAAGAGATTTCATGTTACAATGAAGTGGGTTCTGGATACTAATTAGACAGATATAGACATAGATAACAATTAAAAATTAAAAATTAAAAAAAGAAAAGAAAAATTATTTTTAAACATTCATTTCAATTAACGGAGAAAAACTATAATAGTATAATAATAATAATTAATGACTAAAAATCTAATATAATAAAAAAAAAATTTTATAGTTTTAAATTGCATTCAGATCAAACAAAATCACCTGAAACATTAGTTTAGGTTTTGATATTGGTAATTTTCACATGCAACATTTTATTTATTTTATACACATGTAAACTATATTGACATTTGGTCTGAACGTGATTCCTATATATCTGTAGGCTATACAGCAAAACGATGATCCTAAATAAAAAATAGCCAATAAGAGATTATAGTTTTGATTTTAGACCTCATTTTAATTAATTATTTATTGAAAAATTTTGAGAAAAATACTAGAGCATTGAATTGTCTGGAAATTTTAGTTCTCTACTAAGAATTAAAGTTTGCTAGAAGTAAATTTGATAGGTGGGTCAATCAAATTCTGTTGTTTTGTAAATGAGGAGAGTGCTGCATTTCACAAATGGTCTGTATGCGCATCATACATTTTAAATCATTAAATTTTATCCATTAATTATAGAATAATGTCAATTTAGCAATACATTTGTACATAAAATCTATTATAATATTAAAGAAAACATAATAAAATAAAGTCTTCAAATCGATTATTTACCCAACAACCATTATTTTTAGTCAAAAATATTTGGGTTATCTATGTCATACTACATACCAATTTAACTTAAAACACATAATAATATTTATCTTATAAACCATAACAGTTGAACAGTAAGAATATTGTTAGAGAGAGAAGCTATAATAAGGGAACTAAATTATTTTTAAAGACATGTGAACATTTACTGTAATAGATAATCTATAAGCTATAGCTGTGCTTACAACAGTCTTAGTAAATATAAAATTATAAATACTGTATTTTAATTTTAATCATCTGACTTGACAGAAGATATGCAATTATATAACTATAAAAATATATTTTATGCAAACAAATAGATTTTTTAACTATACCAACACTGACTAGTAACTAGTAACAAATATTAGTCATAAAACATAAAAAATTATTTTTTTCAGGAAAGTTTATGTTTTAAAATAACATAAGTACAAATTTTAAGGAATAAAAATACAGCTGTGATGTATCCGATGCTAGTCCAAAACATATTATCACTCATACTTACATCTTTGAGAACTAATTCTGGTGAGCCATTATAACAATAAATCTACAAAAAAAATTATTTTTCTAAAATTAAAACTTAGGTCTATACTTTATCCTAAATGCATGACAAAATAAAACTATGTTATACTAACAATATAAAACTTAATTCAGTTCGGACAAAATTACATTTTAATAATTGCAATGAAACAAATATTTTAGATTTTTTGAAACAAAAATAACAGTCAGTTGTGTAACACATTGAACTATTGCTGGATTATAAGGATTCAATAGCAAAGTTTACTGCTGTTTATCATAGAATAAAGTTTAAAACATATTGATGATCATCAACTGTTATAGAAATAAAATATGCAATACATAATAAATTTAAAGTTTGCGTGCATCAGTGTTTTTAAAAAGAGTCAATTGAAAAAAAATTAAATGTATATATTAAACAATTGACCTTTCAATGAAAAAAAAACTGAATACTGATCATTAAATTTAATTCAATTTTTATAGATGTTTAACTTTAAAATCTTATCCGGTTTTAGAATTTATTAGTGTACATAATATTATATTGCACAATGCGCATTGCATACATAACTAATAGAAAGTTATTATCGGTGCAGAATCCTTTAGATTTATTCATTCATTTCAATGCTTTGATAAATTTAAGAAAAAAAAAACAATTACTAAATTTATGAATTTTTGACTTACTTCTGGACAAGGCAATGCAGATCTTTTGAAACCATAAATAGCATGTAAAATACCTTGCATTGAATGTTTCAACATAGAAACATCATAAATCCAACTATATAATTTTGGTGTGTCATTGATACGTAACATAATGCCCGCAAATATTGTCATTGGTAAGATAATTGAAGATATAACAATAGTATTTATCTACAATCAAAATGGTGTACATAATTATTTATGGATTTATTTTAAATGTTGATTAATAATATAAAAGTTAACTTACAAGAAAATTCTTGAACAAAACTGCGACTAACATGCCTGTTGCTTGAGACATCAAACCAGTTACAATTAACATTAAAAAAACCATTAAAAATCTGAATAATTCAAATGGTTGTCCAGTCATTAAATAAATCACGATACAAAATAATCCCGTGGAAATAATCTAAAATAAATAAAAAATATGTTTTATAATCTATAAAGATACCAAATTTTCAGCACTAAATTTCTTTTTTTTTAGGAATGCTTAATATTTAATGTGTTTGCAATAAAATGCTTTGGTGCTAAGACTGAAGGAACTTTGTAATGATTGTTATTTTCCTACAGTAGCATTGTAGCAACTATTAATAAAAATAAAATGAATGATATAATGTATTTAAACTGCATTTGTACACTTTGAATAAAATTTTTAAAATTGATAATATTTTGATGTTTTAAGATGATTCTCTTTGAGATATACTTAAATTCTTCAATTGACTAAAATCAATAATTAAAATTAATTAATTTTTAATATTAGTTTTTTAAAGTTGGGTAAACTTGGTAAAGGTTTCTGTGTTTTATTCAATAGCCTATTATGATAATTCTTGTGAAATATAAAATACTTGAATATTATGTAATTATACACTACCTATTACAATAATTATTGTTTAAAAAATAATGACGTGATTGTGATTGTTTTAAATTTGTTTTTTCTTACTAAACACTAATTTTGTTATTATTATTTTTTTTTTATGTTTAATGTATTACATTTTAATTATGATAAAGAGTAATTAAATGTTCATACAAAATTTAAAAAAAAAAAAAAAAAAATGTTACAGGATAGACTTTAAGTAATAAATACCAATTATCTATTCAACAAAACTAATTATTATAAGTATGCAGTATGTAAATGACGATGTAAATTATGATAAAATATACAGATTGCCAGTTCATTGCCTTTTCAAATTAAATTTGTTGTTAAAATCTATAATAGTACAACATTTTACTCTAATAATTAATATAAATAAAATAATGAATTACAAACCTGTAAAGGTAGATCCATTAACGTCACACACGTGTAATATGAACGAAGTGAATACCATTGGTTGAAATATTCTAACCTCATAAGTAACAATTCCATTGGAACTAAAATAATATTATATTATTATACACGGAAAATTGTATTGTTTATGCACTATCAAGTAAAATAACTCACATTTAATTGACATTGAGTAGGCAGATAAGTAAACAATGGCCATCATACTGAAGTATAACATTATTACATTATCCCGTGTGAAGGAACCACTTTTGCCAATATTTAAATATACAGAACCAAACAGTAAACTCATTAAAAGAGGTACAATTATTCTTACTCTGATGAAGTCCTATAAAAAATATGAGAAACAAATATGATTTAATACGATTGTCTATGATGTATATAATATTATGCAGGTACCTATAGAGACATCAATCAAAATACATATATTATGAAATTAATACAACAATGTAACAATTTGATTTATTCTTTAGTCATTTTGACTAGAATACCTCTTATTAAAGATGTAAAATACAAACACTGTCTCTAGATGAGATGATTAATGTTCTACTAATAAGTATTCGTAGTTCATTGAAAAATTTTAAGATGCATTTATGTTGAGAATAATTAGACCGGTGGTATTGCATTTGAACATCTGCTATACATAAAATATACATTATTAATATTAATATATGTAAATTAATAATACCTACAATATTTTTTCACTCACTGTTTTCAATACTTTTTTCATTATTCCAGTCATTTGATTTTCCATTATTAATATACTTGACAAGTATTTCGTTGTGATCGCCATATTCTCCAGAACTCACTTCAATGACTAGTTAAAAAATAAAAAATACTGTTAATAATATTGTTGTACATGGTAAGATATACTAAAACAAGAAAATTTAACATACCGAAATCTGCAGGATTATGATGTAAGGGACATTGGAGACCAACAGATGACAAATAATTAATAAGACTTGATGACTGTCCACGGTAAATGCACTGACCCGTGGGTGATAGTATGTATAAAGCATTAAACATTTCCAATTGGGAAGAAGATGCCTGATGTATAGTGCATATAATTGTTTTACCACAATTGGCTAGGTCTCTTAGCATAGATACCACATAATTTGCAGATACCACATCTAAACCTCTAACAAAGTAAAGTATATTTTAATTTACATATATTAATAATAATGTATATACTAGTATTTACGTAGTTGGTTCATCAAAAAACATCACTTTTGGATTACGTATTAATTCTACAGCAATAGACAGTCGTCGACGCTCGCCCCCAGATAAATGTCCTGCCAATGTGTTTTCTTTTTCTGACAACTTCAAATTATCCAATATTCTTTTAATCTGAAAAAAAATTAAGTACTAACACTCAAGTGAAATAGAAAATTTTTCCTTAACCTAAATATAACTTTTTAATTGTTCTATAAAAAACAAATTAAGTACTTAAATAAGTTTTAACTTTAATAACCTAAAATCACAATTTTATATTTTAATTCTTATTTATTGATATTGTGAACTTCAAAATCTTATTCTACCTTGTTAGATATATGAACATTTTTCTATTTCTAATTTCATTGTTTAAATTATTAAATAGGTACCGATTTTAGTTTTTCATTAGTTAGGTAAAGTTGTAATATTTACACAGACAAATAAATACTAATTTTAATTTCTTACTAAGATTTTGTGGTAGACATCAAGTTGTACAGTACAGTTTCTAAGTTTTGAGGCTATTTCCATTGATTCTAATACAGTAAGGTGAGGTTGTAAGTTATCTTCTTGCATTATATAACTCAATTGTTTCATGAAATGTTTTCGATTGCGAGGCTGTCCGTTAATAATTACATCTCCTTTGTAGCCACATGTCCTATGTACAAATTTAAATATATGAAAAAAATAATGTAATACTACTAATAAAATAAAATATAACAGATTCGTCTTAACATACTTATAACCGGAGATAAAATTCAACAGCGAAGACTTGCCAGATCCAGAACATCCAATTATGGCACATGCTTGTTTCTTGTAGAATGTGCCGCTGACATTTCTTAAAATCGGCTTTTTTTCTGAAACAAACACAGAAATTGATTTAATGTTTATTTAATTTCTCAAGATGTTGACATCTGATATTCAAACTATGATTGACAGACAAAGTATAGATAATGTTATATACAAACATCAAAACATGGAGAAAAAATTGAGAAAATAACTATATACTTAAGTCAATAATGTCTAGCATTGGGGGATGACACAACCCTCCATTTTTTTTTACAGAAAATAATTTAAATTACCGTCGGAATATTGCAAAACGCAGTAAAGCTAAAATTGGTCAGATTAAAAAATAATTGATTATTATTTTTAATAACTGAATAATTATATACTACGTGATTTCATTGTTCATCACCTAGAATTATCGGGGTGTAATTAAATGCAATTATTGTTATGCATACCATAATATGCAACAAATTATTGTGATTAAAATATAATTAAATATTGTACAGTTTTAGACGACATAATCCAGAAGACAGAGAGACCTTGGGATATCGTTGGCCAATAGGTACCGTTGTTGATGTCAATATGCCGCCTTGAAAAATATGTTTCTAATGAAGTAGTGACCATCGCATCGGCCGGTAAATACCGCAACAACAGCATCGTATCCGGATAATCTCCGGAAATCTATGGATATTATCCTACACCGCGGTCCACGGCATTACCCGCGAATCATAATAAAATTACGATAGGTATACAACAACCGCAGAGGTTCTTATATTATATATTATTCGAGTTGACCTTCGATCAGAATATTATTTGTACCTATCGTATTATTCGTGCGTGCACCTACCAGGACTGAATATCCTGCCCGGCGTCCAGACGGTTACCGAGTACGACACGTCCGAAAACTGCACGTCGATCCCTCCGGCGTCCGTCACCAGCTCGTCGCGTTCGTCCATATCGATTTCCGCGTGCAAGCATCAACTGTCGACTGCACTCACAGGTCGCCGTTCGAGAACTGGACACCGGACAGTAGCGGACTGACAAGTAAGAGTCGAGACAGACGACTTCAACCAGTTCAATCTTCGACTAGTCAAGACAGCCGAGAGTTCGAGACCTCCGAGAAGTCCGAGAGTCGACCGAAACTAAACTACCGAATACCAATTACCAACTCGGTCGCCGTCGCGCACTCGCGCGGATACTCGCTATATGTGGCAAGCTGGTATCGTCGTCGTTGTTATTATTATTCAAATGCTGCGCGCGCACAACGGAATAACATGTTTTGTAATTTGTTTTAATTTTTGTCACGATGATGATGAAATGCGCGCGTACGAAGAAAAATAAATATTTATTACGAAACAAAATAAAAAAAAACAGTATAAATGTATAATATAAAATAATAATATTGATAATAATGGAGAAAAAACAAAATAATTATTTATGTTGTGACTTGGTACTTATAAGAGTACTTACGACAAGAATCATTATTATTGTGCCGCGACCGTGCACAAGGTCGATTCTCGTGGTATGAATTATGATCACGAATTAAGATATTAAGAGGATGTCAGCGCACTATTATTTGCTTTCTCTCTCTCTGACCCACCCTCAACATAGCCAACAAACATTTACGCAGAATTATTTTTCAATGTTTTTAAGTACCTAGTCTTTAGTGAAAACGTGATTATTATATTATTATTATTATCATCGTAATCAGTGGCGTATTTTGGTTGATTTCTCGGGGGGTGTCGACATTTATTGAACCTCAAAAACAAAATTTTTAGTACCTATTATTTACTAATATAAAAAGATATTGAATTAATTTTTTAACAAATTAATATGTTAGGAATTGACAAGAAGTCTTACATTTGATAAAAATGGTATACTATAAAATAAGTGACAATATATTAGGACTTTTTTTAAAATGTCGGGGGGTGTCAAGACATGGAGGACACCCCCCCCCCCCCAAAAAAAAAAAAAAAAATACGCCACTGATCGTAATCGGCCTGCAGTCTGAAAATCGTTCGACGGCGTGGGCGCGTGGTGGCCGTCCATGTCTTTGTATCTTGTTTGTGGGAAGCGGATGGGCCGATGGGTGACTGGGTAGTGGTTGGGTGGGTGAAGAAGGACGGACTATACGCGCGATATAACATTAAACATGCGGCTGCCGATATATTATGATTTATGATAGAACGCAAAACGCAATGAGACACGGAAACGTGCACCGCAGCTCTTATTATAGCACCGAAAACGTGATCCAAGGCCGGAATGCGCGAAGCGCGATACGCCGATTGTTTAATACTTCGAAAACTTTAATATTATCACATTATCGCAGGATGTTGTATAAATAATTAATGATTGTTAAAAAAAAAAAAAAAAATCTGTACCTAAAATAAATTCAGTTAACTAAGTTGAGTTGTTAATTCAGTTATTAATTCATATTTCATATTATATAGCCTGTCACCATATTATATTATGATATAATAGAAATTGCATTTCTTAATTTAAACCTTTTGGCTTTAATTATTGCCATGGACGAATGGACTTATTATAACAGTTGACGTCTATACAAAAAAATCAATCGATATGAGCACATCTTACATGCTATATTGTTGCTCCAAAGGTTGTATATATTGTACAGATGTGTGAAACTGTGAAGCATGTACTCTCATATAATATATGAATATAATAATAAACATCATGAACTAATTTTATACAACCTGGCAACAAAAAAACAACTTATTTAGTTGTACACTGTATATCATGCGCAAATCTAAGTCGAAAGCTACAGAAAACCAGCTTTAAAAAAAGCGGTTAAGTCGTGGATGTTGCTCTGTTGTACAGTATAGGTTACAAGTGGGTTATTACTGTAATGGATGAAATTAAATTTGAATCCAGTGATATTATATCATTGTATACGAAAAACGATTCTGAGCGGAGACGGTTTATCTGTCTATAGGACTCTAGGATAATATCATTTATTAAAGATTAGTAAAAATTTTCAAATCTTAGATTTAAAAGGAAATTTTTTTATGAATTTCTATCTAAGATAATCTGAACATTGCCGTAATTTTTACGTATTTAGTCAAAATTTGAACTTTAAATGCTTATAAAAAAAAATCGTGTCTATGTATTCTTTCGAATGTTTCCATTGATGTAGATTCAGATAATTCGTCCGTAGGCAGTCCACCAATAAAAAGACGAAAACCCGAGATGTCATAATCTGACACAAATCGTAATGTGAGTTTTTGACATTTTGTTAACTATCTATATTCTATGTTATAAATAATTTATAATAGGTAAACTAAAATCTATCTTTATGTTTTATGTTATAAAATAAAACAAGCTGGGTATCAGTTATGTTTGATACAGATTCGTTTTTAACATGATATACAATTGTAGTGTCCTATTGAGACATTATTATATAATAATATAATATTATATGACATCAAGGGATCTACTGATGATTTTATAGCTGAGATGGCCATGTGGCACAGGTAACAAAATATTTAATTTCTCATACACAAAAATATTGTTTGGGATCTATATTAAAACATAAAATTCATTGTAGTTTCAGACATTGTTTAAATATGTCAAAAGATAAACGGCCGAAAACATTTATTGAGACTCTCAACAATTGTAATATAATTCTGCATTGTATCTATCAATACACACCTTTTTGCAGATTGGTTCAACTCTACCTGTTTCCGTGGTAATAACAAGTGAACGGTCTTTTTCTTGTCTTCGAAGATTGAAAACATATCTGCGCAACAAGACTGGTGAGGAGCGATTAAATGGATTGATGCTATTAAACTTATACAGAGACGTGGAAGTCACTTGTGAAGAGGTCATTGATACAATGGCAAAAAAACCGAGACGTATAGATCTTGTTTTATAATTTAAATTGAATTGACAAATTTTATATAAGTATGAACAATATGATATTTATGAATACCTACTTTAAATTTTTTCAACCCCTCCCCCCCCCCGAATTTTTTCCTGCGTTCGACCCTGATATATTCATATTATCTATCTATAATACTGTATGATATTATCATTGATTAGTGTTTATAATCAATGATATTATTAATAATTAAAACTATAAGGTATTCAATGGTTAGTATTAGACATAACACATCTGCGATCTGCAGATAGTACGTCTTATAATAATATATTTTATTATACATAAATGTTTTAGTATATTTTATTTTAGTGTAGACCACCTGTATATTGGTACTCGGAAAAAAAAATCCACAGGAAAAAAACCCCCGGAAAAAAATCCCCAAAGTTTGCTTTGTCGAGTTTGCAAAGTTTACTTATATAATATAATAATTGTACATCCTAGGTTACAGTTAGGTATAAGGTATAACTATTGAGGAATTTTTGACAGCTGTGAGTAATAACATACGCAAGAGAACTGATTAACTTTTTATTATATAGGTATATATAGATATTATTTTAATTTTATGCGCAATATATTTACTATTGTTCATTATTATCATAATTATTTTTAATTTTTGCGAAATCTAGCTTGTGTGATCAAGATAATATTATAATAGTTATCATTCAAATTTTATATTTTTTTTAAATTATTTTATATTATTATTAATTATTATTTTAGAACAG